>NW_010333588.1:0-16797 GCF_000700745.2 Antrostomus carolinensis
GAACCGAGACCTTCCTTCTCCTGATTTTTTGAACAGGTTTGATGTGAAGAGGATAGTAGGAGCTGCTTGACATCTCCATTACGTGTTTTGCTTTCCAGTCTTCAGCGAAGGTTTTCAAAAGATGTTTTCAGCTCTGAGGATCAGCTGGGTCTCTGAGAGGTGACACATCCTGTGTCTGGCAGGCCAGCACCCCACTCTCCCTGGGTGTTTCCTTTAAAACTTTTTTCTAAAAAATTTCAGACAACATCATCATTTGTACCTGTGTGCATCTTCCCCAGTTTCCACAATACTTTTCCTCTTCATGCTGAACCCCAAGAATTTAATGGACAGTTTTTGCTGCAGTCTGCTCACTGCTCCAGGGCAACATTGCTGTGCCACAAGAGAACCAACCTATAAGTCTCATTTTATTTTGGAGCCTGACTGAGAGGTAATAGTGAGTAAAGTATTTCTGCAGAAACTGTTTAAGTCCAGAAACTATTTAAGTCCTGAGAATTTCCTGCAAGTGCATTATTACAATAACCACCAATATAAAATCCAGTGGTGCTGGCAGCCTAAGGCAGCTTCAGTCAGCCCTGAATGCTAGCAGAAGTGCAGCAGAGAGCAGTGGAGATGGGAAAGGCCCCCTCTGTTCCCAGAAGGAAAAGCTTCCCTCAGTCTCCAAGCCACAGCACATCATTCTTCTGTTTAGTACCACAGAAGGCTTCATTCTGGACACACCATAAATTTTATTTATTGGTACAATACTTTGATTTTTTAAAAATGTAAACCTTTTGGACTACACAATTTAAGTAATAAAGGGTGTTAGGAATTTTCTGGAATGAATGAATAGTTTAACTATGTTCCATCACATTGCAGGAAGTAGGGCATATGAAACAATCCTGTACTGGCAAAGAAATATTGAGAGAATATGCTGCTCTTTTCCACCTCTGTCTTTATGATTCCAGTTCAGCCACTGCCTCAGATCAGCTGAATAATATTGACAATGAGGTGACACTTAAGTAACATTTAGAATTTTAATTTTCTTAGCTTTGAGGGATAACTGAAGATCAGACACAATTAAATGTTTTAAAAAGACCTGCGGCCCAAATTCCCAAACATATTTAGTCATCAGACTCCCAAGGAAATGGAATAGAAGCTAGATACTTCTTTGTAATATCTTCGGGTCTCAAACCAATTCTCCAAACAATCTAAACGTGTAAGTGTTAATTGCCTAAATACTTTAGAAGAGGCAGTGAATTAAGACTACGTTCATCTTTCAATATGGAGAAGTACTATGGAATAAGCTCACAATGCAATCACAGTTACTCTGACTGTTACTGTTTTCATGGATTTGAACTCAGTTTTCCTAACTCTTTCCAGTGAGCTTTCTTTGAATGGGGATTGAGCTGAGCAGAGAGGGTGCACTTGTATCTCAGAATGGAAGATCTGCACCTGAAGTCAGTGCAGAATAGCTTTTTTTCTGCTGTCACCCTGGTTTACTTCATAATAATTTCCTTGTGCACACGAGGCTTTAGACTGACCATGGTTATAGCCAGGTGAGCCAAATGATGTCTTCTGAGCTCAACCTGCAGCACCCTAAAGCATCTGTTTAGATTTGTGGTTTGCCCTGGAGCAGCCGAAGTCCCCTGCAGCTGTCACAGTGTGCGTGCAGGGACAGCCATGGGCACGGCAGCGGTGTGCCTTGCTCGTACATTGAGCCGGCAAGACACGAACCAGGTCTAGTTCACAGTGACCCCGTGTTGTGCCTGTGCTCATTAGCCTTACTGAAAGGCAGGTATATACATTAGGGCACGGTGCTATGCTAGCAGCCTGATGTGATTCTTGGCATGATTATGTTCTTCCCTGTGTTTGGAGGTAGGTGCTTTCCCCCTTAGTATCACTTGATCTGCTGGGTATAGGAATGTTACAGACTAAGAGGGAAAATTGTCATAGATGGTAGTGCACCAAAAACTTAGGATTTGTAATAATTAATCTTTATCTTCATTCTCTGCTTAGTCCTGAGTGCCAATGCAAAAGGATTTATGTACATGAAAAATTTTGGAAGTGCACTTTTATTCTGATACGGTTGCATTACTATAACCCCCTAAGGCTCTACTCCTGTGCTAGCACCCAGGTACTTTTTTGATTTCCAGTTAAGTAAGCAAAGCATACAGCTAACGTGAGAGCTGTCAGTGGTTTCTTTTTCTTTCAGCAGAATTTGAATGCCCATGCCTTTATACCTATGTGTAAAATAGTACATAAAATAGCTAGAGTTGTGTGATTGTATTGACATACAACCCAAATCAGGGCCTTATGTACTTTAATTACTTATACTGAAAATGTTAAACCTACATTATCTCCTACTGAGGTTAGTGGAAAAATTCTCCTGTATTTCAGTGAGACTTACACTCTGCCTTTAAAACAGAATTGCTGAGGATCAGAAGGAGCATGCAGTATTGAATACTTCTTCTGGTCATTTGTTCTACCATTTTTCTTTGTATGATTAAAGCAACAGTGAAAAAGCACAAAAAATTAAAAAGTCACCTGTATTTAATGGAACAGAAGCCTGTAATCAGATTCTCTCTGCTGCATTTTTACAGCAGGAAGAAAGCCATGTCTGTATTGGAAATACTGCTTCTGTTTAAAAGCAACTCTGAATAGTATGTTCTTATGCTGGGCTGGTGCAGTCTTGTTTAAAATTATGTTAGATAAAAAATGTTGGAGAATATGTTTTGGACTATAACAAATTTTCAGAGCTAAGGTAGAACCCAGAGAACTGCTATTTTTCTAAGACAAACTAACACAGCTAAAAAGCATCTCTTCCTGAACATATGTATTACATAAAAAACCTACATTACAGAAAAATCACATATGATCCTTTTATCAAGGAATATATCTAATTTATATCTTACACATTAATTTATTAATTTAGAAAGGACTTAATAAGCTGGAATAATTTTAGCTGGAAATATAATTAGGAAAAGCATATCACAGAGATGTTACATGAAAAGAATTTGTAAGACTTCAGTCAGCCTCAGTACAAGACCCTTAAGGTGGATTTGAGGCAAAAATGGCCCCTGGTCATGGTGAATGCACTGTTGTCAAAGGCAGACATCATCTGAATCAGTGATTCTGGAGAATAGGAACCACCTTCTGGTTGGCTGAGTTTTGAGACAAAAGACCATGTTCCTGAAAGCAGCAGGGTAGGGTGTTGTGCATGTTTGATTTATTTTTCCCCACACGTTGTTTATTCATTTAAAGGCAGTATATCATATTCTGTTTTCTGTGTTTTAAACATTTGTTATTTTGCATGTTCATTTACAAATTAATTAATGGAGTTCTTTTCCCTTTCCAACAATTGTACTGCAAACAATCAATTAGTTAGCTGCAGGAAAAAAGAATAGCAAGATGTCTGGTTAATGTACAACTTATAATATGAAAAGTTAGCCTTCTGAAGTATGTTGGTATAAACAAATCAAACATCTGTACAACAAAGACAAAATCTATCACTAGCAGACAGACAAAAATTCCAGAAGCTGAAAGCTTAAATTCCCTGCTGAAGTGGAAAGGAGAGCATGAGAGAGGGAGAGCAGAGTTAAGAGAAGGAATTAACACCAGTGAAGTTTGCAGTTTCTACCATTTTAAGCTGTCTGTGTCTCGGCTGTTCATGTGAATTTCCACACAGAAGCTGTACCTGCCATAGGGCTGGAGTCAGGCTGGGAGGGCTGCTGAGGCTGATACTGCCAAGGCATCCCCTGCCACCAGGCTGACCCTGTCACCTGCAGAGCAAATTTCCCTTATTCCCCTTGCTCCCTGCAGTGCTCCTTTCCCTGACTCCCCAAGTGTGCAGGGCACCGACACCAAAGTACCCATTTGTGGCTTTTGGCCCGTGATGATTTTGGTATGAGGCTGACAGGAAAGCTGGTGGTCAGTGAAGGACCATGGTTGGTGTCCTGCCGGAAACTGTGCTGTGACAATGAGCCCCTGCTAACAGCAGCTTGAAAGGCCAGATGTGATGGCCAGATGTGATGGCCAGCAGCCAAGGGCAAACCAAACTCAGTGCAGATTGACAAAGTGGAATAACAAGTGACAAACTGAATGCTTAGGGTCTACAATGAATTTTTATATACATACTTCAGTCTTGAAAAATATTGTTTAGCATGTCAGCATTTAATTCCCTGATGAAACGGATTGCTTTATTAGTACAGTGCCAGTGAGGGGTTTTCCATGGAGAGAGACGCTGTTCAGATAGAACAAGATGTGGTAACAGTATTGATTGTCTACTCTTTTTACTGGTCATTTGTTTTATCAGATTGCTTGGACTTACAAAGCTCTTGAGTTGTAGTAAAAATATTTTTCTACTCACATGAGGTTTTACAGTATGGAAACTTGTAAATGTCAGGACTGAATAACTGTAAGTGTAAAAAACCACAGAGTTATTTTGCCGGGTCAGCTCAGTGTTTAACTTTTATACATTAAACATATAAAATTTTAAACCTCAATCTGAGATCTAGGAACTTTAGAAAAGATTTGGGAAAGAATTAGGGATTTCACAGCAATTAGAGCAGAATCATTTAATGATCATAGTTTTGTCAGGTCTTGCTCAAGTAAATAGATGTTAAGGACACTGAAATGCTAACCTATGTTTGGGAGAAACACCTATGTTTGGGAGAAACCTGATTGTAATGAGAGGAATATCAACAGACAGAATTTTCCTGGAATTACAGGTCCTGAAAAATTCCTAATTTAATGCTTTTTCAGAATAACTGTGCCTTATTCTAGTTTAATTTAACTTTCTCTGTAAGTTGATTAAATCACAAAATGGTAAGACCTCGTTTAAAAAATGCAGGAGTATCACACATAGATTTGATCATGAAGAGTTACTGCATTTAACTTCATGCCTTGTCAGAAGCAGAGTAACTTTCAGGTGTAGGTGAACACCTTGTGGGCCTTTGTTTAATAAATTGAAGAAGATATTTGTTGTTTTGTTTTATTTTTTTTTTCTTAAAGAAGAAAGGGACTTGTATTAGTTCTGTCTTCTCAGCTGCAGAGTTTAGAGTGGAGCTCTATTATCTCCTTTTGGCCTTCTCATGGATGATCATAAATTTTTCTAGAAGTTAGATTATCATATGCCAACGACATATGAAATATTAACCTATCAGCACACAGTAAAACTTTGACAGTCTTTTCAAACACAGTCATCATGTGGCAGCTGTACATTACTCAGGAAAAACAGAATTATGCAAATACAAATATTGTTTTGTTTTAATGGCACTTTGTTTAGCAAGATAACAGCTATGCATTTGAGATATGAACATGCTTTGATCTAATTTTTATTGCTTTGTGGACTGTATTTTCCTTTTGAGGTACTCCAGGTTTTAACTGCTGAAGACATAACTAATCAACAATGCCTGTTTTTCTTATGTACCTTGTATCATCTCAGTTCCTCCTGACTAGAATGGATGGAGCAGTGAGTCACCTACCAGACATTATTAAAGCTGTGACAACAGGAAACCAGATGAAACCTCTAAACTATGTCTGCTTTCCAGACCATGGAAATACAGCATATCAAATTTTCTGTGACTTACACAAACTGCAAAGCCTGGTAAGGACTCTTTTCTACACAAGTGCAAATTATGTGCATAGGCAAATAGCTGTATTCAGCACATGTCCTAGACAGTTTAAATGCCACTCCAAGCCATTGGTTCTGTTAAAAAATAATGACCTGTGGCAATAAGGTTCTGAAAGTTATAAGGAAGTGTTTATTTCTATTTGTAATGCATAAGTCTATGTCCATGGATGGAAATCTTTTTGCTGCTCAAATATATTGTCCATGTGCATTCATACAATCAAATTATACTTTAAAACTTCTGCATGATAAATTATTCTAACTATCCAGGGAATGCAATATTGTCTGACAAATGAAAATGTAAATTCTTTTTACAGAAGTGTACGCATATGTTTTTGTTGGGGATGGGGGAGAGTGCTGACTGACAGTCCATAGCTACAAACACTCTCATGAGGACTGTTGTAGTACTCGTGTTTGTAAGACTTTGTGGTTAAGAAAACTAGGAGTGAAACACAGAATCTAGATCTCCTGATCTTTTTTACAGTGTACTTTAGATCAGTAAGTAACAGTTGAAAGTTTTTAGTGTTTCACATGAAATGAATCAATGTCTCCACTCAGTTTGTAGTAGATGGATAGTCATTAGCTTTGTTGATACCAGGTCCAGAAAGCAGCAGGGCTGGGTATCAACATATACTGAGCCATTCTCTATCAGACGGGACCCTTCCAGGCCACCATTGAGTCATATTGCCTGGGTAGCAGAGGAAAGCAGGTCCCCTTTTGCTTAGAGGTGTATGTGTAGAAAGAAGACATCCTAGAGTCATTTTTTTGGTCTATTTCATGGCATTACTTGGTGACCAGTCCTGTTAGCTTCAGCACTTCATAACATGAAGTTAGGTATGACTAAAGTCTTGGTACAGATCTCATCTCCTAGCTCCAGGTCCCTATTTTGCCTCTTGAAATTGTACTGTAGGCAAACATAACATGTACATAAGAGAGCTGGGACAAAAGAATCAAGAAACAGCTGCTATGAAATCAGGCCAGCAGTAACTCATGAAGAAGATGCCTGCAAAAGAAGGAACCAAATATAAGAGATGAAATTTGTTGAAGTAAGGTAAGCAGGAACTCATACAAGGAGAATTGAAAAGATAATCCCTAGAGCATAGGGAGGTTTTTGAAGCAATAGTGAGAAGACTGGCTTGGGCCATGGCAAGAGACAAGCAGTGTGAAGAAAAAAAAAGAGTACTTGGGAGTATGTCACATGGAAGAAAGTCACATGGACAAAGCAGAAAAGAAAGAGTACTTGGGAGTAAGTCACATGGAAGAAAGTCACATGGAAGAAAGTCACATGGACAAAGCAGTGAAGCTTTAGCAGCGAAACAAAGAAGTTAGTTCAGAAAAGCAAATGACTAGCAGAAGGGAAACCTGAAGCTAGTTTAAAGGAGAATGAAAGTAGAAAATGTACTTACATGGAATAAAGGACATAGGAGAAGAAAGAACCAAAGGCACAGTGAGAAATGGAGAACTTTTATCATACAGGTAATACAGAAAAAGAGACATTTACTTTGAGGAAAAGATTGTTTGCTTGCCTCTTTTTTATCAAAACATAGAAAATCTAATGTGGAATAGTGCTTTGGTTGTGTACAAGGATAAAAATTTTTTCATACCTTGGCCAAGAATATGTGTCATACATTGGCCAATTTTCTCCTCTTTTATGCTATAAATTGCACTTGGTGCTACCAAGAACCACAAAGATAATAGTTGTGTTAGGAAAACATCGTAGATCGTGTATCAGCCATCCACTTAGATCTTTGCAGATTCTAGGAATTCAAGAAATCCCCCAAAGGTCACACAACCATTTATTCTTCAAGCCTTTCTCAAAATGTTAAGCAACTAAGCAATGACAAAATACACACGAAATTCACAGCTTGGCAGCAACAATTTCATAGATGGCTCACTAGCCAGTAGGTTACCTAAGGATTTGCCTAATCAGACAAGCAATCCCACCTTCTCTTTTGTAGATTTAGTGAAGCTATGTCAATCTGATGCTAGATGGTAATTTAGCCACATATCTTAAACATGTATGAAGTCGGGAGAAGTGCAAAACTGTATACTACATCATCAAAAGCATCAGGTGTAATTGATTAAGACCTGCCAAAGTAATTTGAGTTCTGTAACATATATAGCCTTTCTCTAACAGATTTCCAGTCTCTCTAAATAGTACATTAAAAGTGAGCATCATTATTCAATTTTTCTGGTTTAGTGCTAAATCAAAACTTAGTTTAATGTCATTGTCATTTCAAAATAAAGAAAAATGCAAATAATGTGATAAAATTTTATAAGAAATTCAGTCATTCCTATATTCTGATTTTTCCATTGCCTATTCTAAATATATCCTATGAACATGTTTCCCTCGTGCCTGTGTAGCTAACATCACAGGGCATTATGATTTATTTATTTATTTCACAAAAGGCAGAACAGAATTTAAGCTAAAATTGGGCACTGTACTTTGCTTTCACAGATTTTAGCGGATTTATCATGATTTATACCTATGTAAGAGGAACAGCTAAAAAATATTTCCAGTTTTAAAATTGCCTGCCATTCTGAATATTTTGAAATATTTTGTATATCTTTCCATTATGGAATTGAAGTTTGCTGGAGTTAGTATTCCTTCAAGGATGGGTATTGCTGCCTTTTCTTTTTTTCACTGTTTCATGCCACACAGTTTTTAGTGGTTGTTATGGTGAATAAGTTTGTGTATTAAATAGAAGAGAACAGAAATCCCACAATAAAGGTTAGCCATTCACAGCTGGCTGCTTCCCTGGGGCTTCAAAAACATGTGAGTCCTTCATTTGGAAAGGTCTGATTTTAAAATTCATTAATTAAAGATGCTCTAATCCATTTGCTTAAACTAGGACTAACCAGTATTCTCAGCTGACTGTCCATCTTCAGAGTTGCTAGTGCAAGTACAAAGTCATTGATACACTGATATTTAACTTGCATATGTGCCTTGTTAAAGTACACAAGAAAAAGCCATTGAATGAGTCAGAACACAGAAATGTATTGCATTAAGAAAAAATAGGTACTTCCTGCATCTTGCCCTACTTGAGTTTGTGAATCATTGTGATCCATTTTTTCAGGGGTATGTCTCTTTTACTGTAGCACACTAATCCCCACATCATCTGCTTTTCAAGGTAGTTGTTGAAGCCAACACAAAAAGGAATCTTCTGTGGAAACCACTCAGTTTCTCTTGCAATTTTCCCTTTCTGATGAGAAATGATCACAAGTGACTGAAGTTCTCACTTATATTTGAGGACACAGGAAGGGCATAGGGAAATGAAAAGGTGGTGGACCCTGGTAGCCCCCCTCGCAGACCATTAAGTTTTGGGAGACACCCTCCCTGTGCCCCTCCCTGCATCTCCTACCGCACCCTCCACTTGCTGCTGCCCTGGAGAGATCTGCCTCTTTCCTACAGCATTTCAGTTGCTGTTCATCCCCAAGCATGGGAGACATCGGAGTGAGATTCCACTAAAAAGTGACATTTGGTAGAAGGCATCTGTGCTGGCATCACTATCTCCAACCCCCTTTAAAAAACAGCAACAAATAATTGCTGGAGCTGGCAACACTCATAAATATTCTGAGGTGTACTTTCTGAGATAAGATAAAAGAATTCAAAACAGCATGCTGTCTTGAATATGTATTCAACTGTTATTTTCTAGCTTTTTTTCCAGTATTCTTCTGGCAAGACACCTACTTAAATTCCTATTGAAATATGATGGGCAAAATTCATAATCCATATGGAATATAATTTGAAAAAAATATTACTGCATATCCCTCTGTAAATTCACATGATCTGCAATCAGTTGGGGCTGTTATTATTATTTAGCTTTTAATACAAAATTATTATGCATACAAAAATATTTTAAAACAGTTAATCTGATGGAGGCCTGAATCCTGTGTTATTTTAAAATCAGAAAGGATCTGGAAACAGAGGCAATGACCAAACTACAAAAATTACAGCAAGTGCTTTGTTTTGCAAGTTATTTTCAAGTATTTAAATGTAAGTGGGCCAGAATGGTACTGTGGAATGCAAATAAAAGTTTTGTGATCACATTTTAGGAACAGGATCCTCAGCCCTGTGCAAAATAAAATCTAGGTGACATTAACATTACAAATGACTCAAAGGAGAGGTAAAAGGTGCTAGAAGAGTGGCATATGGATAGCAATGGCAACAAGAATTGCTGCATCGCTGCAAGAACTGTGAAGATAAACAGCAAGGGGTACCACGAAAGCAATTGGGACAAGACCTCCCAGAGCATTAAGGTTGCAATTGTCCATAAAAAGCTGTTAAAATAAATGATGAGAAACTACAAATAAGCACTAAAAAGAGATGATTTACAAACAGCAGATGGTGCAACACTGCAGCTGGAAGGAGTGGCAGAATGGTGACGCCAAAGCAACTCAAATAGAGGAGTGATGTGACAAAGTTGCCAGGTGCCATAAATGTTATCTCTAGATGTGTGGCTGCACAGCAACAGTTGAAGAGGATCACTGACTGTTAAAAAGCATTATTGACAAGCATTTAGCTTTTGCACTTAGTCTGAAAGCTACAAAAACATGACTTGCCAGGAAGCTGCAAGCCCTGAAGATACATTCTCATTGCTGATCTTATAATGTACAAAGATAGGAAAAGGAAGAATAGTTGGAAGAAGTTTACATCATATTACCAAATTTATCATTTAGAAACAGGCTGTCAGAAAGAATTAAAAAAGACAGATGATGTGACTAAGCTTTAAACAAAGAAAACCCAGTAAAATCACAATGTCTGCAGAAAAGCAACATGCTCATTAGCCATAGAGAACAACTGGAATTAAAAGTACAGGTTATGGAAAGAGAGCAGTTATTGAAAGAAGAGAATATCAGAGAATACTGATTTCAGCTAAAATTTATCAAGAACTTCTCAAAAGCATTAACAATGGCCACTTTAATATGGTCTTATGCAAAAGAGGAAGAAACACCCATAATTTACCCAAAATGAATGAATGGATAAAAGAAATTACCGTTTGTGCAAAGTAACAAGGACAGAATCTGGGGGCACTGAGGGAACATTAATGATGTGTCTGACAGAGCCAGGCAATCAATGACTGATTTGAACACAGACATGCAACTATCAGTCATATTTTAAAATAAACTAATGAATCAACATAGTTGTCAGCCTGCAGCAAAATAAGTCATCATAACTTTCTAGATCATGCTCTAATGAGATGAGATTATGTGTGCAGAGTGGATGTGAGACCTACACAGAGACAGTGCAACAAAGGACTCATCTGCATTGTGGGTTTGCCCAGGATGAGTGAATCATTTACTGGGTCAGTGCCTTGAATCACGTTCTTTTCACCTATGCAGCCCTTTGATTTTTTAATAATGTGACTCCTCTGGCTTTTGGAAGTGTGTTAGTCTTCCAAAAGCATTCTTTTTATTTCGGCAATTTTGTAATGAAAACAAATTTGTGGGTACTTATTGAAGTAAAACAATTAATAAAGAAAGTGCCCCAGGAAGAAGTTTCAGTTTCCTCCTTTATCAGAACAGAGAGTCCACTGAGCATGCAAAGAATCTTGCTCTGGTTTTCAATAATGATTTTTATGTCCTTACATATTTTAAGGCAACAGCCTTATGATTTGCCAGTTGAGTTTTCACTTTTTTTCTCTACTCACACAGCCTAAGGCAGGCAGCCCTGTGCCTGGGAGCTGACTAGGAAGCTGTCACTGTTACTTGGCTGGAATAAAGCATTTAAACTTCAGCTTCTGTCTTTCACAAGACTGCATCCTTTCTTATATCTCAGATTGACTGCTCCCAAGTCTCCAGTCAGATAAATACTTTCACAGTGTTATTGTTCTGCCAAGTCCTGCAAAAGCAAAGCACAATTTCTGATTGTGCTATATCCTTCATCCCTTCTAGATATGTATGTGGTACAGATGTGGGAAGGGTCAGGCACATCTTGTGTCTTATTTCCCAGAAGGCTACAGTATTGCCATCGTTTAGGGCAAAAGATCAGTTAGTAAGCTGTGTGTGTCAAGGTTTTAATGTATTTTAGTAAAACTATACACTAGGCAAAGCACAGATTTTTTTATAACTTTTTAACATGCATATGTTTCTTTCCAGCATAATTCATACAAGTGGATGGATTTGTATACATTTGCTGCATGCTTATGCATCTGTGTCAGCCTTTGAAGGAAAAGGATTTCACTGTAAGTTATCTACTTTTGCAGCTATGTTATTTAATCCATTTTGTGATTCCAAATTTTTTTTGCAATAACCACTCTATACTTTTTTGCCAGCTCCTGCATAGAGAAGTTTCCATGGACTGGTCTGTCATTCCTGTATGTGTTTGTGTTGAGTAAGCTCTCCATTCTTTCTCTTGGCTGCTCCTTTTGGAGCCTGTGGTTAGACACAAAAAGCATGCCATTAAACTAGAAGCTGTAATACTAGTGTAACACACCTACACTACACCCCTAATTAATTAATTTTCACTGGTGTGGCATGCAGTTCTTTATTTGAGATATTATGAAGTTGACATGAAAACTCAGGAACGTGCAAACTCTTGGTGCTGATTTCAGTTACAGCCTCTCTCTTGTTTCTTTTCAGTTTCCCTTTCAGGGCTCAGGCTGACATGGACAGATGTCTTTGAAATTAGGGTAGGAGGGGTGGGCTGAAGACTAATCAGTGGAGCATACTGAGCTCATTCCTGGACCTAAGCCTGGATCAGAATGGGGTCTGACTGATCTGATATGATCAGTATCTCTACAGCTATTCAGCTGGTGAGGTTGGCTTTTAAATGACAGTCAAAACAATTGTTGTTTTGCGCTTGTTTGATTAAAACTGTTTCCCCCCCACCCCATGGTGGGAATGATGTGGAAGCGTGAAGATGTGTTTTTGTGATAAGGAACTGTGAAAATGAGAATTGCTGTTGAACAACACAAACCATGCTAGCATTTTTATAAAAGATAAGAGAGAATCATACTTGCAGTGTGGAACACAACAAAGCTGTAACAAAAACATTTTCTAGTGACTAATACTTTATTGTAAATGACAGTGAGAGTTAAAAAATGAATCATTAGAAATTACTGTCTTTGCTGTTGTCCCTGTATAATTTCATATGTTGGTTTGGGCTAGATTCTTAACTGCCTGTGCATCACTCTCTTTTCAGCTCTATAGGATTGGAAAACAAAAGTGTTTTTTAATCTAAGGGATTCTGTAACCACTGTCAAACTGCGAGGCTGAGCTCCCTGATGCGTGAGCACTTCTCAGAGGGCTGCACGGCACCTGTGAGTCTGCACCATGCACAGACTCATCACTGCCTTGATGTAAAGACTACTGAACAGTGTCCCTGCCACTACCATCCTGCCTCTCCCATGGTGCTAACCATGAACCTGGTTTTCTTTCAGTCACAGTTGCTGGACTGTGATTATAAGGTACTGGTTTAGAGTCCAGAAATACTTGTAGTTTATATCTAATACTGTCTACCTACTTCATAGCAAGCTTTCATCAATAGTATTTCTGTCTTTAGAAGGCTTTCACTCTATGTGTTTGAGAAAGGATCTCAACGCTGCACATGCATGAAGTTAATTTAGGCATTTTTTAAAGGAGTTGTAACACCATGTAAGTGTCAAGAACAACTTTAAAAATTGAGTTTCTGATTGTTTTCTTGCAATGGTCTGTACTCAAACTGAGATACAAGATATTCCCCACAACCCTTTGGATGTACTAGTGTATTTTTTAAGTTAATAGGATGTTACAGTTTGAAGAGGTATCTGCTTGCTGATAAACAAAGAGACCGGGCAAACAATTCTCTGAAAACAAGATTTTACAAAGAGCATGTTGTCTTATAATAAAAATTTGATTTAGCATGTCTTGAACAACTCTTCCTGGCAGTTCCACTGGGTTATATTGCTGATGCTGGAAGGTTGTCTAGAATTAAGCTTGCATTGACTACTGACTGATGGTTTATTTCAGGAAAACTGCTGGCTGTGGATAAATTGCAAGTTTTCTTACTCATGGTGTATACAAGTCATGAGATAGGGCTGTAAATTTTTTTCCATATGTTATACACTCTAGTTTAATGCATGCCTCTAATTTGCTGTTTGAAATACTTCTGAATAAACAAATTAGGAGGGGAAGAAAGGAAGGCCCTTCAGAGAATTTGAGTAGCATCTAATACTTAAAGGAAAGCTAACTGTGTCAAAGAAATACAGCAGAGACTGAGGAGTTAATCTGTTCTGGTGGATCATCCCTACATACTTTTCCCAGCCACCAGCTGAGTTATTTCTCAAATGCCAGCCAAGAACTACTTGCAACTGGCAAAAATCCACAGTTATCAGTGCAATGGAAAAGGGGTGAGACCAAAAAAAAAAGAGCAGTGTGACCCTGTTGATAGTGAGATGTGGGTTCCTGTGCTCTTATCCAGCTTGTAGGGGTAAGAGAATAAATAGTCAATGAAGATAACATTTATACAGTGATTCATCTCAGTGGTATGTGTGATGATTTCCTAGGTCTCTGGAATCTGTTTTGTGCTGTGGAGTATATGAAGTTCATACTGGACTTGTGGAGTTCATGTAGGACCTGGCTTCCCTGAGGTTCCCAGAAAGATGTAAGTGATTTTTAATTGTAAGTGATTTAAAAAAATACCAACTAGTTCTTCAGTTATTTTGCATACGACACATAGGAACACAGAGAGGTTGAGAGGTGGAGAGAGCACAGATGAAATGCTGGTAAAAGAACACAGAAATCTTTCAAAATAATGATTATATGGTGTTCTTGCAAACAAAAAATAAAAACTCCCCAAACCTGTGCAACATATAGTGAAAATAAGGGATAATTCCAGTTCTGAAGCTATACATAAAATAGGGCCTCATAAAGCTCAGCATTTCTGTAACTCCTTATTCTTTGTGGACCCTATGGCATAGGAAGTTCTGACTGGATTCTTATAGACTGAAAAAAAGACTGGGCTGCAGAAAAAAAGTATCTTATACATAGTCAAATCAGCCTTGGCAGAACAAATACAGGAGAAAGTGAGCCATGGAAGATTTAAAGTGAGGGTGAATATTGCTTTTCAAAGAACAAGGAGTAGCAGATAGGAAAAGCCATGGTTCTTATGTTTGGTTAGTCACCACGGTTAGTTGATCTCTGTAGTTTGTATTAAGGAGTCCTGGAAAATCGGACCATTGAAATCACAAACAGCAAACAGCATTAATGAATTCTGGTGCCTTTTTCATTGTCATTGGGGACTGTTTAATACACTACACGTCTCTCACTCATCATGCCGTCTTTTGCACACCACACACACATGAACACACACAGATAAGAAATCAAAGTGTCTGATTTTTCAAGCAAACCTGAAATATTTTTTAAAATTGTAGGTAAGTTTAACTAATACCAAACAAATAAGGGCCATTGAAAAATTAGTCTGTGCCCCAAATCTTGCCTGTCTGAGTTGCCTAACTGTTAAAAACTGTAGAAGCACTCACTCCAACTAAGAAGTGGTAGGACCTGTGCTCCATTTAGGCTCTTGAACACATCTATGTGTGCAAGTATGTGTGCACATAGGCACAGGTTCATCTGTTCTTTCTAACGTAAAAAAAATATTTTAATCTGCTGCTCTTCAAAGAGAAAAATCTCCCTAGACTGCCCCAAACTGCATGTTACTGCTCTGAATCAATATTTATGACAAGTTAACTCTGATAGTATCTAAAACTTGAGAATCTGAAATGTGAATATGAGCTGGTGTTGGTGAAGTCATGGTGCACTGAGCACCGCTGGGGAGGCCAGCGCCATCCCAGAGTGTCCTATGGAAATATCCCCATCTAGTGGGTGTCACTGGGCTGAGGACACTCCTCTGGCATGCCAGGACACTGCCTGTCCACTGTTTTATAGCAGTTGCAGATCTGTTTTCCTGAGAGAAAACAGCAAAAGTAGGAACACCTTATTATCTGTAAAATTATTTCAGATTTTACATGGGTATTCTAAAAACATGTACAATATTTAAAATGGTCTTTCAATGATAGACTGTTCTGCTTTTCTCACTGCAGGGTATACAGAGTCCATTATGCCTAAATAAGCTAAAATATCTCTGATGGTTTGTCCAGAAATTTTCTGAATTAGTTTTAAAAGAAATGAAAAACAATTTAAAGTTTTCAGGCTTGCCATACCCTTCCCACAGTTAAAGGTACTGCTTTTCTCAGAATATATTTTACATAAGAAGAAGGATTTAATTGGTATTTGAGAGCTGGTATGTTTGTAAATATTCATTATTGTCTTCAAGACAAAACATGCAAGAGCAATATGAAAACACAGTATTATCCTGACGTGAGACACGGCTACAAAATCCTATATCTAGTCTCTCCCCTGTCTTTTTGAGGGAGTTGTTTATAGCTGGTGAAAAAAGAACCTTTGTTCCTAGACCCACTAAAATTAGTAGGAGTTTTGACATTAACAGAGTTATGGTTTAGTGAGGAATATTTCAGGAAGGAATACAGCATGGGAAAACCTGCAGTACATTCAGTCCAAAGAAAGTATAGTACTCATGTAATGGTCACCCAATTAATTTGTTACTTGTCCTTCTCAGAAAGGATTAGTGGCTGAAATAGTGTAATAGTTATTTAAGGATGGTTGAATAACATAATGGCATCTAACTAATCAGATGCCTATTGCTGATACTTGTAAGCAAGGCTTCAGATTCTCCAGCATCCCATCCAGGCTAGGAATTTCTGTCTTGAATCCAGGCTGCAGCACATTCTGGGATTTTAGGTAGAAGATGAGGAGGGTTTGTGAGAGGAACTATGCAGCACCTCAGGTGACTGGGATTGTAAAAAGTCTTAATCTCATTACTTTTTAATTCTTATCCTATTATCAGCATATATAGAACATACATAGTTTTACACACACAGACATGCATGTATATGTATTCCTAAGGATAGGTAAGATCCTTTATGGACACTTTTATAGATATATATTACTTTCTTACTCAGCTGGCTTGTCACGTGTACACATGTTTTTTTCTTCTCAGCAAAATTTCCCTCAAAATAGTTTACATTACAATCTACAAGGTAGTCCTTTAAAATATAGGTTTGAGTACTGTGGTTATGAAACCAGGAGATTAACGTCATTAGCTCAAGACTGGCACCATGGAGACAGGTGCCACACATGTTTCTCCGCATAGCTCTGCCAATGCACATTAATCTTGATCCGCAACATTC
>NW_010333588.1:16843-40901 GCF_000700745.2 Antrostomus carolinensis
TTATTTGTTTATAGGTTTAGCAATGTTTCCATTGAAGTGTAAGTTATTGTGACTACCTTTTACTCATTTTCGACTTTTGCTTTTTACTCTGTTGGTATGATCTCTCTTGTCCATGGTGCCTGTTATGAAGGGAAGGGCCCAGACATGGGGCTGACTGGCACTGAAGTAATCCCATGATTTTACATGATCTGAATGTCAAAAGCAAAGAACCTCGAAGTTAATCATTGCTTACTATGACTGACTCAGCCTCTCTAATCCTTTTCCATCCTCAGTCCTTGTCACTGTGCCACTTGACCTGCTTCCTCAGGGCTGGACTATGTACCTCCACTATGCATTGCACTGGAATCCAGTCTGGGAAGGGGAAATGATTCTTGCAAAGCTTTAGGGGCCAACTCTGCTCAGACCAAAAGTAACTGGGGGAAGAGATGATGCCTTTCAGCTCACTGGACATAAAAATTTCTCAGGCATTTACTCACCCTTCCCTTTCTGTGCTTGCAACAGAACTACTTTGTCTTTTAAGTAGAGAGTTTCAGATAAAATGGATGTTTGTATGCAGGAGTTTTACCTCTAGGATTGGGAGCAGAGACACAACCTCCTGACACCACCACACCTATTCTGAATTCAGAGGATGTCATTTGTATTTCCTTTTGTGCCATCCATCATCCCTGGCAAAGGGATAAGGACAGCAGAACCCTGCTGAGTGATCTGTTTGTGCTGCTCTGTAAGAAGTAATATTTTTGCAGCATTTAGGTTACACGCTTCTAGTATATTGTTACCCACAACTTAATCCTTTCAGGATTTTTCTGCCAGCAGGCAAGGTGGAATGATACATTTTGCTCCTATTTAGTTCACATTGTGCACTCCTCCTAAGGAGTGATATATGCTAAGTACTTACAACAGTAACAAAGTGCAACTTTGTCATAGACTCCAACTGGACTAGGAAGGGCTGTGCAAAAAAAAAATCCTGTGAGGTGATATCTAGATTTCTAAAACTTTTTCCCTTACATCCCCTGTGTTACTGTTAGTGCTCTCTACTAGCTCAGATGCAAGAAACAGCCCTGCAGGAAACAACAACATGCTACAGCAATCTGCCCAAGTGAAATGTTCTCAATGGTGGAGCATCTGCCCTGACACACAGTGCTCAGCTGCTTGCCCAGAACGTACTACTGGAATGGCTGGGAGCAATGAAACCAAGCTCTTTCTGCACTAACACTTGCATCCATAGGGTGAGGAGGCAGGTGAGATGGACAATCCCTTTCTGTATGAGACCCTGGTATATATTGTATCCACTGGGGTGAGTTCTCACCAGAGACACACAACAAATGGGCATCCTTCAGTATTCCCAAGATTTTACTTGACTACTGTTTGACATGGAGAATAAAATTCATCAGGGTCATCCTTTTGTGCAGAAGGTACCAGGTATTTACAACTCACAGTTTACCAGAAAAACAAAACAGTGTACAGAACCATAAGCCGTGAGATCACTTTGCTGATATTTCCAGTTTTAAGCAGTAAAAATCTGTATCTTAGTTCCTTAGAACATCCAGCTGGTGGTGCCAAATAGTAACTGCAAAAGACATGTTTTCTGTATTTTGAATGCTTGGAATAGAAATTGTTTCGATAAAGGCATCTTTACAGTTGTTTCTTAGATTCTTTTTAACAACTGTCCTTCTCTCTCTCAGTGGACTTGGCAGGTCAGCTTCTAAAATCAACTGTTGTGTGTTTATACCTCATGCTAAGGGATATAACCCCCTTCCGCTCTGATTTATTTGAAAGCTTACTCTGTGCGTGGTGTGTAGAAAATGTGTTTAGACATACATGGATGATAAGCAGTGAAGGATCAGGCCCAGGACATTTTGGCCTGGAGTAATATATTTATTACTTCATAAATCATAGTAGACCTTAAGAACACATACACCTGTTTTCTTGGGTGGTGAGTATCTCTGTACCTGGCATTTATATAACTTGTGTGATCTGGTGTCGTGTCCGGGATCTCTAACACATTTATTACAGCTGTTGATGAGTCAGCTTGTGACCTTCTTTTTCTGTGAAGTTCGGTAGTTAAAAGTATTTATCTTGGAAGGAGATACTCATTTTCAAATTTAAAAAGGGGGGCAAGGGGATAGTGGTAAAGGAACACCGTGTTATGTTTCATTGGCCAAACACTGACCTATAAAATGTGCTGGTGAGAACAGAAAATGCAATGCAGAAATGACTGCAGCCAAAGTTTGTTTTCATTCTTTTTGATATTTGATTATAAAGGTTATAGCAGGGCAAAGGGAGTGCTATCCTGAAGTGCTAGCTTTCCTATGGCTCCCTGCCACATAAGTCACTGCTCATTTGAAAGGGTCAGGTTCTCTGCTGGCAGGCAGGAAGCAATGAGGAATGAACCCCAGGAAAGCCAGTTTTTACAACAGTCACAGATATGGTTATTTTAGGAAGTGCTTTTTGCGCTGTTCTGGAGGGTGCCCTATGTCCCCATGAGCCTCCTGCTTCCCACTGAGAAATTGCAACAGGCTGCTGCTTGCACAAGACGTGGGTTTTGCTGAGATAGGCTGAGGAGATGGCAGAGTGCGAGTATGACCAGTCGGGGTGGAGAAAGTATCAGAAAGGTGAGTCAGGCAGAGGGAGGCACGTGGACAATGACTAAATCATGCTTTCTTCACTTGGACTGCAGAACTGGAGAACTCATGGCCAATGCAATTGATCCAGGCACCATGACAGTTGTTTTCCAGAGCATAATATTCACATCTTTGGTCACTAAAAGAAAGTGAGTAAATGTTAATATGCTGGACCTGGCTTCAAAGGCATCTGCTTAAGATTTCTACTTTTCCACATTTCCACATATCAAAATAATTCCTTAATTTTGTTTCAGAGATGAACGCACTTCAATATGTATGTTTACAGTAAAATCATGATATGAGAAGGAATATTAATTATGTTGTCAAGAAAAATTTTATGTATAGTCTCTGGAACAGTAAAATCAATCAGTGTGATTTGTTTGTTTGGTATTTTTTAAATACATTGTGCAGTAGAAATATTAGAGGAACAGCTCGCTCTGTTCTGAGACCTTGTGTCCAACAAGTATGACTGTGTTGTTTTGCTCTGCTAAAGTATACCTCATGAAATCTCCTGAAGTATTCCTTGCAACTGTGGAGGCTAATGATTTACTCAGACTCATTAAGAAAATTAAATCCTCTTCAAAGAATTATAGCCAATCATTCTGCAAATGTTTTGAAACACAATGGCTGCACTCTGCCCGCAGCTGCTGTTGTGAAATCCTGCTGCAGTGAATGGAGGCCACGTGTGAGGATGGGGCTGGACTCCAGCCTGTTTGTACTGGCTGGGTGGTTATGGTGCACATTTACAGCGTTTCTTCAGGGAAGCAGGGAGCCTGTTTAAAATCCCCATGGTACCAGTTGCTCTTGTCTCCACAGTCCCTTGTATCTGTCTTACAAGAATGGTTTGAGATGTGGCAGTGGAAGAAATATGAGATTCTTCCAAATGCTGCCATCTTTTATGTCCCCATAAACAATGAATGTGTTTGAACACAGAGAGGTAAAAAAACCAATCACTGGTTAAGCTCTAGTTGCTCATACCTGGAATGTGTGACTACAACCAAGAACAGAATGTAGCTCAATCGTCCTATGTGTATGTACAGTCATTTACCATTTGATGAAATCAAGAGGATAAATTGTACCGTTGATGGAATTTCTCAAGCTATATACATGCTGCCTTTTCTCCTGGGTGTTTAGTTAGATGAGGTTTTCTCTTTCCTGCAGGCAAGCAAATGGTGTCCTTTTTCCTTTTGATCTCTCAGGACTCTGTTTGTTATCCTGCCTGTCTTACCTTAATTCATTTTGATAAAAGAGCCCTTTTATCATGCATGCTAAAATTGTTGGATAGGTCTATTTGCCATGACGCAACTGAATAAGCAGCTTTTTAAGTGTCATGTATCACTTCATTTTTCCATATGTTTCATCACTAGATTTCACAATATCATGAGCTCCAGCTTCTGGATTTTTTTCCTTAAAATAAACATGAAAATAGTTTACATATTGAGCTATTGTGGTTGCAGAAAAGCACTTAATAACCTGCTCAGTTGTATGTGAAAAGCAAATGAAAAGCATATTTATTGTGAAAAAACTTCTGATTGGGAGGCCTGAGCCATGATTTTAGAATGCTTGGGACTGGTGATACTTTGTGCACAGTTGTTTCTTTATTAGATAAGCAACAGGACAGGATTTATGTACTGGAGAATTTTGGATTAGGAATTTAGTGACTATTTAAACACATTTACTGACTGTGCTGTCTTAGGCACATGGTAGTTTTCAACATGTAGAAATGTGACTAAAAATTTAACTGATTACTATAAAAATGAAATCTACTTTTATGGGCTCATCAGATGATCTCCTGCTTAGAGTTTTTCTAAACCAGGAATATCTGAGCTACTTAACGGGTGTGGCCTTTAGCTCCTGGGAAACCCCTACACTGAACATTGTATTTTAAGGAATGACTAGAAAAATCGGATTTGTAAAACTTTTCTAAGTTAAAATTTGTTGTTAGACATAGAATTGTAAAAAAAACCCCTCAACTTTCAGGGTCTTGTTTGGATGGGTTTTTTTCTTATTAGGCTGTTGTGTAGCTTGGAAGCAGCACCCTGTTTTTGTACCCTGTCAGTTTTATTTTAAACGAATGAATTAGCGTTCAAATTTCCTGTCTTAATCTAATTAATATGGTGTTTTCTGCGGTAAATAATGGTAGCATCTCCTTTGACTCTTTAGTCAGAAAGTACAGAAAGATACTTTAATTAGTACCTTGATTTTTTTTTTGGTCTAAACTAAATTTTAGAAACTTGTTTAAAATATTAGAAAAAGACTACTATAGGCCTTCAGACTGCAAGGATTTAAGCACATAAGGGATCTTGATGAACTCTATCAATGTCATTTAGAAATGACAATTCTTTTATTATAGACTTATTATAGACTTATTTTCTACATTTAGCCACTGCTACTGTATTTCTGACTTGTGTAGATTTTCAATACCTTGAGATTAATGCTTAAATTATTAAATTACTTTCAAGCAAAGGTTTGTTCAAAACCTTGAATTTTGAAGCAGGCATTCTGTAAAGATAGAGAGGGATTTTTGTTTGTTTATCAGGAGTGAAATGAATATACAAGCATGGAAGACATATTTAGCTGTGAATTTGCTGTGGAAGCTACTCTCTGATAGCAGGGACATGCTGTTGTAAAATAGTTTGCATTTCATAACCTCAGTTTTACAGGCATCGTATCACTGAAGCCTGTAAAAAAAGAGTTGACCCATTATGCAACTGTTGGAAATAAACTATAAATGATAATAGGAAGTGATATTGCTGATAATTTCTGAATTTACCATTCATACTCTGTTCTTGCCCAGTTTTTCTTCCAATATTATCTGAACCTTAAGTGTACACTGATCTACAAATCAGCAGTAATCACTGTTACGTTTTTTTCTGGTCTTATTTTTTTCATAATGAAAAAGTAAAAATATATGCAATAACTGTCATTCACTCTTCCTGTATAAACTGAGTAAACTGGATGCCAGGTCCAAACAGTTGTTTTCCTCCTCTTTTGTTTCCAGAACTTTTTTCATTTTTCTGACAGTATTTATTGCTAAAATATGATATGATTTGATCTCTGTAAGAGACGATGTGTAAGCAACAGGGCAGAGGCTTTCTAATGACAAACACCAAACTAAACACAGCAGGGCTTTAGCAGATCTCCAGGTAGAAATGCTCATGGAGAATTAGATAATGTTTTAAAATTGCACAATATCAAACCTAGTGGTGACCATGAAAATGCTTCTCACCTGGCACATCTAAAGTGTATCTGTCTGATGTTTTAGAATATAAAACCTTGTTCAAGAAATGCAACTATTTTCCCTCAAATGAAACTTCCAGTGCTTTACACAGAGGCCACATTCACAGCCAAAGTTATTGAGGTGGCAAGGGCAGGGTAGCCTTGCTCAGCTGAGGGCTATAAAGAGTCATTGGTTAGCTTTTAAATTAAAGAGTAGCTTCTCTCTTTCAGTTCTCCTATTTCTAACCTTATCTTGGCTGTTGTTGTTACAGGTAAAAGCCTCACAGCATTTGCACTCTGAGGTATCCAGGTAGGTGTCCTGTTTGATGGTTTGGAGGATGAAGGTTAAAAAAAATAAAATAAAATTTTAAAAAAATAGACATTGGGTCACAGCAGAGTGCAGAATATTTGTGTCAGGAGAAAGACTGCTACAGCCCAAGTCCCTGTGTTTTGCAGATGTACTTAGCTTTACATGCTGACTGAAATCCTTTGAAGCTGATAGGACTGAATAGTTGTGGGTGAATTTAAGCTCATGTGTAAGTCCTCAGATGCTACATATTGCTAAGAAAAGATTCTATCAGAAGCCACCCTATCTTTTTTCTTGTTCATGTTGTATCATTGACAGATATAATCAAACCTGGAATTTGTTGTATTTTCCAGTTCTGACCCTGATCCTCCAACATCCCATTTAACTACTCGCATGATAAAGTTATTTGTAAATGTTAAATCTTTGCAGGATTATGATCTAAAGGAATATTGGAGCCTGATCCAACTACTTCAGAGGCGTGCCCTAGATTTTGATGATCAGTGCATCAGTTCCATACTGAAGGGATTAAGAAGTTGCCAGTGCTTACTGAAGGTACAGTTTTCCTATAGTTCAGTATTCTAGTATTGACACATCCAGAGCATCTGATACAGCGGTGCACATTACATAGTGGATCTCACCATACTTAGGCTAGCATAACTCTGATGGTTTACAGTGGCTCCAGTAGCCTTCACTTTATTTATGCTTTCATAATCCAAATGCTTAGCAGTGTAAATATTTCCTCTGTGCAGCTATACACAGAGAGATGTATTTCTTATATAATGTGCAAGGCTATGTCATGGAGAAACATGAAGTTTTTACTAGTGTCTGTGTGTCTGTCTGAGATGAGTGGGTTACCTGCTGCAGCAACATGGAGGTGATAGGCAGGCTGCTGTGACCCTGTCCCAGTGCAGTAGAGTTACACTTTATAGCACTTCAGCAGCTTGTATATATTAGGCTTTTGCAAAAAAAAAAAAAAAAAAAAAAAAAAAAAAAAAAAAATAAAACCACAGAACCCTTTTCCCACTGCTGGGACAGAAATATTCCAGTACAGAAATTATCCTTTCCTCCATCCATTTGTATAATTTCATTTTACTTCTCTGCATTCCCTTTATTTCACGGGTGTGGGTAAATGATACAGGGAGAGATCTGACACTTTCTTCTTTTATCAGCTGACAGGAGACACAGGATGACCTACAACAGGAGAGAGGTGCCCCGAATGTCTGTGGAGTGTTACTGAAGTGTGAACCAGGTGATTGAAGACTAGACCAAAATATAATTTTTGTCATGAGTCCTTTTTCTGCATGTGAGAAATCTGCTCGTGAACCAGAAAGGCTGGAGGTCCAGTAAAAGGAGGCAACATGCTAGACTGCAAGACTTTATGTAAAAAGAAAAAAAAAAAAAGTATTACTTTTTCCGGAAATGGTTTGCAATTTATCTCAGGGCTACAGAAGTTACATTGTCTTGTTTGATATGATGATAGTCCTGTTATCATGTGCTATATGGCCATTCCATCCAAGCAACTTTGTACCCATCACAATCGTGCATTAGTTTTGCTTAAGAACATGAGGGAAAAAAAAAAAAAAAAGAAAAAAAGTAGTTATCACTTCTCTTTTGTGGTGAAGAGGATGAGGGTCCATGACGTAGCTATGCCATGTGGACATGAAAAATTTGTTGCAGCCAGAATACAAGATCTGAGTGTCTAGCTTAAGAATACTTCCTTTCTCATTACATGACATCATCATGAAGAAACTGATATTAATAGTATAAAGTCATCATTATTGCATAATGCCTTTCATCTCAAGATTTCAAAGCACTTTACAATCATTAATCTGTAACTCTTAACCCAGTAATCACATGAGTAAGGTCTTCCTCACACAGAAGAAACATTTCTAAATACTTTCACATCCTGTTGAAGATGAGAGGAGAAGAAGCCAAGTTTACCCAGACAGGAACTGGGATTAAAACTCAGTACATCTGCTCTCCATAAGCATCTTTCTTCCTTTCCAATGCATCTACAGATCCAAAAGTCCCAATTAATGTTGGGATATAGGTGGGTTTGGTGCATATCTGAAACCTGATGCTGCTTGGTTTAAATTTAGGATCTCTGGTCTGTTCTGTTGCTTCATAGAGAAAAAAATCTATCATGTATGCATGTAATAACAGCTGGCTTGTTTGTTTGTTTTACAAATGGCTTTCTTCACAAGCTGGATTTTGTTCAATGTGCATTACCAATTCTGTCATATTGGTCAGCAGTGTTTGGGACAAGAAGAATACTTACCCAAATGAACAGTCCTCTCCCATGTAAGTGTAGTGACTTCTAATCCGCCCAGTCACTCTGTATAGAGAAAGTACAGAAACATCTACCGATGGGACAAGTACACAGCTTAACTCAGAACAAGCTTTCAGAATACTAGCTGCAAGTTACTGGAGGATTTAAATTCTTCATAAAAGACAAAATATTGCTGTTACTTTTCAAAGTCAAATGTTATTTGTCATGCTTTGTGTTCTGTTTTTGCCCCGATTTTGTTTTAGGGTTATATTTGTTTGTTCTAGGGTGAATGGCCTTAGAGCCAATATAAACCTGGACTTACTGTCTGAAAGTCAAGGGCATCAACTCTGGGAATTAAACTGTTTCTTCTGGTTGATCTAACTCTGCCACAGAAATCCACAATATCAGGTTTTGATCCCTTGCATAACTACTATGTATGATCCAGTGCAGCCTTTCACTATCTTTTTCTTCTAAGTCTTAGACATCTTTGTACTTGTTTCTCATGACCAAAAAGCTGCCTGTTTGATATTATTTATCTTTAGAAGGAGGAGGGTTGGCAACAACTCATTACCAGGAAAAAAGTTGGCAGTAAGGCCTTCTAAATATAACCACTTACTGAATTTACTAATTTTATTTTTTTTTCTTTATATGGAATTACTTTTCAGCTACTGTATTCTTTCAGATTCAGGCTGTTGTGTTATTTTTGAATCTTACCATTCGAGAAAAATATTTCAAGCATTTGAACATTTTCTTTTTACCATTTGTAGAAGATGACTAGGGTTTGACCCTGTCATCACCCAAGATGTTTTGGAACTTGCCCACACCTTTATTTACTGCGGACTGGATTACTGTGATTCCTACCAAACTTCCTGCCCAGGCACTGCTATTGAAAGGTTTTGTTAGAGTCAATATATTGAGCAGAACTTCATAATTTTAAACTTTCAAGTCATGTTATTCTATAATTTATTCTTTGCATTGTGTGCTGACATGTCCCTCTTGATTCCTACTTTTAATTTGTTGTATATACAAAGATATGTTTACAGCTTTGATTTTAGTCCAGTAATTCACAGGATATAGCCAGAATGGTTAAAGGATTTTTTGATCAAGTAGCATTTTTACCTAATTGTAGGATACAATGGTCTAAAAATAGATGAAGTACCAGTATTTAAACTGGGAAAACGTACGGATCATGAACTTGAGAATAGTTACTCTAAGACTGCTAGGGGCAAAATCAGACAAAATCTGAGATGGGTTGCAATAAGAAAATAAATAATTGATGGCAACATAATTAATACCAGTTGACATAGTTTTATGGGTGGTAGAGCTTGACAGTGGACATGTAATGTGCATTTGTAAGTGTGGCTAATAAACATACCTATGTTGATCTAATATATGATTCAATCACCCTAAGGACACTGGACAGTCTGATTTAAAAAAAAAAAAAAGAGAGAGAGAGAGAGAGAGAAATGTAATATTAAATAGCTAGTTAATTGATGGGCTGAAAAGTGGTTATAGGAGAAGATTAGTTAGCTTTAATTGTTTCTGCTACTCCCAATAATTTGTTCCTGCTCTAGTGAAATGCCATATTTTTATCAGAGTCAACATGGAAAATGCTAATGACTCCAAGTCACTTATAAAACCTGACCTGAATAATTTCATAAGGCATGATCACTTGAATAATATGTGTTTGAATATTAACAACCAGTGCTTATGGAGGAAGTCTAACAAAGGCTAATTTATTTTTTTAATCCAAGAGTTAGCATTTATCACAGCCCACAAGTAAAGGAAAAGTGGCTGTCAGTTCTATAATCAAGAAGAAGAAACACCCTAAATTTGGAAGCAGAAACGAGATACATTCAAGCCACAAATAACCTGCAGCAGCGGTAGTTTTTTTATTCTGAGCAAGCTAGTTCTTGGTGCAGTCTTCTTTGGTATACAGAAGCTTCTTTAATACTTGAGCCTTTTTAATAAAGTTTAAAATATCTCTAAAATTGCTAATATAATGCAAGCAGAAAGTATATGGTTGAAAAATAGCAGCCTCTCTTAGATAGGAAGTCAAGTTAAATTATTATAAAGTTCCTCAGGTCTTAATCTATGTATATATGTTCCTTTTAATCCTATTTTCCTTCTGATTATTAGTAACCTCTGCTATCAGGGATATATTCAACATGTGTTGAAACAGTAGAAGACATGGCTCCTTTCCTGTTATGTTCTATTTCCATGTACACATACAACAATTCACACAGAAGTTTATCAGAACCAGTGAAAGTAGTGAATCATTTTAAAATAAGCCAATACTTTGAGTGCTTTAGTGTTCAGTTTTGGTAAAAAGCTTGATTTAAGATTATCCATTTACTTTGCATTACAGTGCCATTATTGTCAGATGAGATGCTGCATCTGGGGGAATAGTAACCCCTAGCCAACAGGACATGACTGAGTTTAGAAATCTCTTATCCTATGCTATCTGCAGCCTTTTTATCATATGTGAGCATTTCCTGAAATAGCACTGAAGAATATAGTTGTAATTTGTTGTAAGAAATTAAGTTGTTTTCTTATCACCCAGGTGCAGATTTGATCCTGCACCACTGAAGTCACTGGATGTGGGATGAAGCTAAATGGGTGTTAGTCTTGTGTGAACTTTCTGTATGTACAAAAGTGTGCTCAAGCTGCATCCTTTCAGGTTAGGAGATGGTTCTCTCTGGGGTTAGCCAGACTTTTTCAGGGCCAAGTTATGGAAGAAGCTTTAATCTGACTTGTCACTTTGGGAAGTCTTCTCTCCCTCCTGAGTAAATCGGCAGCCTATGGTAACAAGTTTCCCAATTTACTACCTAAGAGCCTCTGAATATGTGGTGTTGGTGCTTCTTTTGAAACTTTTTCTGGTATTCAGAATTCAGACAGATTCTTGCTTCTTGAGCATTTCTTAACTGAAGGCCAACTGATATATTACTCCTTGGTGAGCGTTTGGTTTTATTGTTCTATCTGACAGAATATATATCAATAGCAGTTTGCTGTGTTTCTTAATTTGCCTTGTCTTGATGAAGTTTCCTTTTGTGACCTCCCTGGACACCTATGGATGGGATGTGACCAAGCTGAACTCTAGCTGGTTTGCTCTTTGCATCCACTTCTGAACTTACCATATCAGAGTAAGAGGAAAGGTGGAAAGGAGAAACTAAGCAAGTTAGCCTCCACAGAACAGGGTGAAGGAGTTGTTTGAGAACCCAATACAAACAGGGGCCTTGGAAGTAATACCGGTGCCCAGTATTAGGTTGCTTTTTGTTCTGTGCTGTATACATCTCATTTCACTCCATCTAATCTGAAAATTGCATTTGCATAATATATTTTTGTTAAATAAAAGTTACAATGTTGAACTGTTTAATTGTACTTTGGCTGACTTGCGTGTATTTTCAAATCCTTATTTCCTAATAACTTTAAAGGAGATGGAGTTTGCCAAGGTCTGTTTTATTATTTCACCTATGTTTACATGCAGAGTTTTCTTTTTAATCCAGTTTCCTCCCTCTTTCTCTCTTTTTTCCTTCTTCTTTCCCCCTTTCCTCTCTGTTGCAGAACACAGCCACAGGCATGCAGACTTAGGCAGTTATCCAAATCTATTTTAAAACAAATTTTTAAATCAAAGCTTCTTGCAGCTATAGGGCGAGGGTCACATGTACTTTCCCTGGGTCAGCAGGAAAACTTGTGATGACATTGCAGACCCATCTCTCTCTCTTCTCCCAGTAAATATATACATAATGTAGAGCTATTAAAATCTTTATTTTTTTCAGGAGATTTCGATGTTACTTTGTCCCTCATAGGACCAGTTGAAAGAACTTTGGCTCAGAAAAGAGGGAAGGTAGGCATATCTTACCTAAGAACCTTAATTTTTTTCCTGATTAACAGCAAAGACTTAGCAAAGCATGTCTAGATTTTGCAGACAAGCAGCTTCGTTATTACCATAATAATATTACTTGATATCAGAGGCAGAGAAATGTGGATCCTGAAATGCCATTCTGAGATGGGAGAAACCATGGCATTTTGCAGATACTGAGATATACAAAGCTTTTGTAAGCACTAGTTCATTGTGCTCACCTTCTGTCAGTTTTCCATACTGCACCCACAGTAAGCCTGTAGTGATATACTACTTGGAGTAGAAGTAACACATTTGAAGCTGCATTTGTAGCTGAACACGTTCTAGTATTTTGTTTTTTTTCCCCTGATGTTTCTATGGTAGTTATCCTTGTATGTTTTTCAGCTGCTTTTGAGTCACTTTGCTGTCCTGCTGGCTGTGAAAGTGAGAGAAGAGCTTATGCAGATGAAAGGCCAGCAACGATAGCATTGGAATGTGACCTCGGACGTTTATCAGAATGACATTGTCTGTCAGATGATACGGCATTCTTCTTTTTCTGACCACTTTTGGCATGGAATCAGGTCAGTTCAGCATGGGGGCATATATTGCTATGCCATGCATATACCCATAAATGGCATATTAAGACTCTCAATATGAAGTTAGCTTAATTAATATGAAATAGATTTAATTTCAAAAGCCTTCTCTTCTGTGTAGACATTTAACATGTTCCTATGTCACTTACAACCTGTTTTAATAGTCTGCTTGAAAGAAACCACTGGGATTGGAGAAAAAGTGGTTATTCTCTCTGAAAAAAATTGAAATAAATATCAAATGAGGATAATTTTCTTGCTGTGGATCATGGGTATCCTTCCACTTCAGAGACCAAGGTCTCATAAACTGTGATTATTCCTTCCTGCCTCAGATTTGAGAAGTACCTGAAACAGTAACAGAAAAGAAGCTGTTATCTAAAACACAAATTTTGCATAAATTATGTTACTTGGGTATAATCCCCATAGGCTCCTTCTCCCTATCTGTAACTGAAAATAATGAAGGCAAGTGTTTTTTGCAGATTAATTATGTTGGATGGTGTTTATGGATGAATATTTAAACAGCATTCATTTTTGTGCATAGAAAATGTAACAAGAGCTCTGATATTCTAGAGCTGAAAAATTAGCAATGACTTAATAAATAAGTAAGTTGAAAATGACAATTTTAGCCAGTTATGTCTTTGTGTTTCCTAGATAGTTTCTCATGCAAGCTAAAAAGATCAAGCATTTCTTCATAACAATGCCCAGCTCAGACCAAACAAGAGCAGCAGGAGAGTTACCCATGTTTCAAATCTCGGTCATAAGCCTGTTTGTTTGCTTTTGAAATATAATAGTGTGGTAAAGTAATTACAGAAATAGAAAGGATTTCAGAGTGAATGAATGAGGAAAATATTCTTATTTTTGCTGAACAAGTGGCTAAGTGCTTCCAATGACAACATGATCAATTTCTAACATATTCCTTATCTAGGAAAAGAAGAATCAGTTTAAATTGTATTTTGACTCATCGGTCAAGTTTTGAGCATGTTCATAATTTTCTCACTAATTTTGAATCCTGTGTTTGGGAAGTGCCTGAACCGATTGGCTGAGTCCTTTTCTGGTGATTAAGTGATATGTCTGAACAGGAAACGTACTGCAAAAGGCCTAAGGGGGTTTATAATTAGAAAATGTTCTGAGGGAAAATCGTTCCTCAGAAAGCAGATTCTGTTGATACATTACTGCATAGATATTTTCTGTTGTACAAGACCAGTATTTTTTAATGGAAAATTTTATTTCTTTTTTAAAAATTCTTTACTTAATATTTTTTCTTTACATCTTTATCTTACTTATATGAATGTGTAGGGACAATAATAACTTTTAGATTTCAAAATAAACTGCCTTGGTAGCTGCCCTCTTGTTTTCAGGGCCTATGCTTTTGATTCCCAGAATACATATTTCTTTAAACTTACCCTTGTTAAACTGACAAAATGAGGATTTTCTGTTCACTTCCTATGTGCTTTCTTCTGTGATACAGTATGTATATGATGTCATACATACAGAGGGAACAAGGAATGGGACACAGAAGCTAGGAATTCCTGTGTTAATACTGCTTCTGCCATTGTTAAATTAGTGAGTTGCCTTAGACAAGTTTTCCTATAATTTCCCTAGTTTTATCTAGGACTGTGATTTTTCTTCACTTTGTTCTTCTGGAAAGGCAGGATAACAGCTACTCCCACATTTCAGAAAGGTATTTTACCACACGCTGAATACAAGCATAATAGGATAATGTACGGTTCTTGTGAAGTCAATGACTTTGTCCACACAACCAGAGAGGGCATCTTTTTTTCCCCCTCTCCAGTTAGCAGCAATCTTAGGATCCTTGTCTGGTCATATAGCAGCACGACTTACTGACAAACTGACCATCTGACTGAAAAGAGCAGTTGTGACATTGTTTAAAGAGGAGCTATGTTGTTAACACAGGGAAAAAAATATTGCAGATGAGTCATGGAACTAAAATCAAGCTTTCCTGATTTATAGCCGGATCCCAAGCTAACCAAAGCCAGTGGGAGTCTTTCCTCTGACTTCATTAAACTTTGCATATTTGTCCACAGTAGTGCTAGTAATGCAGCGCAGCCAGGCCCTGGGAGATGCTCCAACCCCTTGTTCTCAGCTGATCTTCTTTGGCATACAGAGCTGCTGGGGTGGAAATGGGACTGTGTACAGTACCAAGGGGCAGGCCAAACTAAAGCCTGAAACAAACCCTCACTAAAAAAGAAAAAGCTAAACATAAATAACATTAAATGGTAGCAGTATTATGGGTTCTTTTGCCTCCAGGCAAGCACCTACACATTTATAAATAATGACATGCAGACATTAGTTTAGTTTAAGATGCTTATTGATGCTTTGTAGACTAATGTTTTAAGCAAAACAGAAGGCAAGAGTGGGCAAGCTTCCAACATCTGAGTATATTGTGAAATAAAAAAGTACATATAAGCTTACTCTCCATGAGCTCACAGTGAAATGTACATGTTGGCTAAAAATCCTACTACTGTACACTTAAAAAAGAAATCCTACTCTATCACTGCCTGGCGTAAATGGTAAGAGAAGTGACAGGGCTCATGAGGGAAACCAGCCATTTAATTCAATTAATTAAAGACAGAAGTCTGCTTGAAATGTAGAACTTTTTATTTTTTTTATTTTTTTTAATAAGGAAGTTTCATTTGTAAAGTTTGGCAGTAAACCATTCTCCAAAACAGTCTGCTAGATAGTGACTGTATTTTATTGAAATTTAATAGGAGTTATCCATGTATATCTAAGCTTTTGTTTACCATCTGACAACAAATATTTGGCTGTGGGGGTGACAGTAAAAGGCCAGACAGTGATGTCTAGATCACCAGGAGTATTGCACTACTGGAAATAGAGAAACATTTGAATCCTGTGAAGTTGTTTCAAAGTTACTTTTTATAATACTGAAAATACCTTTTAGTCTTTAGCTTATACAGTATGTCAGTGAAAGGGTGATGCCAGATGCATATCTTGAAAGAGCAGCATAATTGCTGCTCGTTAAGAAATTGCAAGGATGCAATATAGCTAAAAGAAGCACTTCACATGCAGAAAGAAGTGCTTTCAAATCAGGAAGGTTGAATGGCAAAAGACTTTTCAGTTGTGCCCAATCTCATGTATGAATTTTAAATAACCTATGAAGGGCACTTGAAAGAAATGCCAGTTCTGTGAACAACATGGAGCAATCATACAATAAGCTGATGAACTAAGTTTCTGCTCAACAGGATTTCCTTTGGGAACGTGGCAGTTGTTAGATGTCTTTATTTCAGCTGTTGTGAAAAAGTGCTTGTGCCCAGGCTTTGTTTTCTGCCCAAGTGCTGCTGTTGCCATCCCAGAGAGTTCAAAGTGGTTTTGCTCTGTGTGTTCAGGCTCCTCCTTTACCAGCTGAAATCTGATATTACATACTCTGGGTATGCACGAGCAGGAAGGGTGGAAGGATGCCAACTGCCCTGTTGACAAATTTGCAGATGCACAGAATCTTTTTTTTTTTTTTTTTAATTAAAGAATACCTTTTTTTTCTTTATGCTGGCACTGCGACTGGAAAGCTATTGACAGATGGTGCAGCTCTGAAACGGTCTCTCTTTAAGCTACAGTTGTTTGTTTAAAGTTGCTAACGTGATGTTTAAATACTAAATTATGGAGTTCATTAAAATATTTTACAGGTTGTCAGGAGCAATATTGTTTGTGCTGTGATCCAGTGAGATCACACGAAATACGAAAACCCAAGTAACAGAAAGGAGGCTGTTCAACAAGCCTTAGTGTTACCCTGGGAGCTGGTGGCAATTCATGAGGTGGCACCTCTCTGTCAAGAGCTAAGCCAATAGCCAAGTGGTGATAGGAAACGTGGTGCAGCAGAGCCTGCCATCTCAGGGGGAGGCAGCAGCAGGAGCTAAATTACCTGCAACATCTTTGAAATCTCCAAAGCTTATGGCAGGGAGAATGACCATGGCCTTATTCCACGTGGTCTCAGCATGTTAAATGCTGCTGTAAAACTTCTTTAGCTCTGCCAGGTGGGCTATAGTCCTTGTCTTCTCTCTTGTAAGTGTCGAAGAGGGTTGTGTCCTCCTGAGCCACTCTGAATTTGGCAGATGGGTTTCAGTAGCACTGATATCTATGCATGGCCTGTGTCTGTACAGCAATGCTGAGCTCCTCTGGGAGCAGAGGCCTTATGTAAGGCTGAGCCCTTTATGGAAAACTGACAATACTGGAGGGGGGCCAATTTGACTGGGAAAACTGAAGTTGACTAAGCTTGAACAACTTAATTATCACACATGGTTAAAGAGATAAATGGCTTTAGGCCCCATATAAGAAACCCGGGATGAAAGGGTAGAAACAGGAATAAGCCGCTCTTTTTCTGTAATCAGATAAGAAAGAGAAATCTTCAGTGCTGTTGTAGCTGGATATAAAATTAAAACTAAAGTTGCAGTGGGTAGGTAAAAAGCAATTGAACTTTCAGGAACATATTCCTAAGTAGCAGTTTGAGAACACTGTTGTAATTTTTACCCAGAAAGAAGAGAGTCCAGTCTTTTGAGGATAACTTTCCTGAAGTTAAGATAGTTATTAGAGACCTATAAGTCACAACTTTATAACACCAGGTTTAGGAAAAAGTCTCATTTGTGTCTGTACTGTGGATAGCCTATCAATGCCATTAATATCTTTTAGCTTTAGCAGTTCTGTTGCTGTGCTGCTATTTCCCCCCCGGTGAGGACTGCAGAATCCTTGCTTTTAACAGATGTCTTGGTCTTTTTGTTTGTTTTTGCAGTTGTGTGAATCAGAAGAAAAGTTGGTTATTGGTTTAAATGAGCATAGGACTGACAAGTGAAAGGTAGGAGGCTGGATGAAATGTTCTTTCTCACCAATAAGCATAGTAGTGAAAAATGTCATTATACGTATTTCATTGAGCATAACTACTTACCTCCTGAACCATGACAACAACTGAGTATTTTTGAACAAAGTTCATATATGCAAATATTTGTAATATATATAAATCGGATTGAAATGCAAACCTGCAGGTAAACCAAATTTTTATATGCATCAGCACTTTTCCTGCTGAACTATATATATGTGCATAATATGCACAGTTTCTGTAGAACCTATAGGTCCTTAGTTATTCCAGTCTTATTGAGAGTATCCTTTGGAAATATGTTTCAACATTATCTTGGAGAAAGAGTAAATATGAGTCTAAAAATGTAGGTGACATTAATTGACATTTCCTACAGAATCCAGAACATGGAAACGAGCTTTAAAAGTTGTAATTGTACATTGCTAGAGTCCTAATTATGACATAACAGTAAAATTCACATTTCTTATTCTTTGCCCAGACCATGACTTTACATTTTAGGCACACTGTAATTGTCTACAAATGCATCATGGCTATGTTTCATGTTTTTATATAAATGCTGACTGTAAATGGCATTAAACATGCATAACTCTTGTTTCTTAGCAACCTTATTTTTTAAACAAAGGGGGGTTGAATACATCTAAGTTATTTATTTTATGCTGTCAAGATAGACAATAATGTATAACAGACAAAACTGGTACCCAGCAGTTGCTGATTGTTTTCTGTTATTACCATAGAGCAAGTTAGGAACATTTGTGTTAGATAATTTAAAAAAAACCCACTACATCTTCTTCCTAGCCATTTGTTCTTGGCTAAGCATGGGAAGTGAGGTCATCTCTTCTCTAATACAGCATAAGGCAGCACAGTAAATGATCAGTCACTAGAATGTCCCACAGTAAACTCTGGAATTGCTAAAGAAAGTACCTTCTTCCCTGAGAATGAGAAAAAAGAGGTTTAGCATTACACTTCTAACATGGGTTTGCTCATGCATATGGAGTCATATTAATTGAAGAAACAATTACAATAGCACAGACTAACTAGAAGTGTTTAGCTTAAAAATGAAGAATGAGAATCTGTGAAACTGGAAGCATGGCAATTAGAAGTGTTGTGGTTTTATCCTTGAGCCAGGCAAGTACATCTGAGTGTTCAGCTGTCTGAGAAACAGTAATTTCACTAAAATATAACCAGAGACTATCTTTACACTCAGACTTATCACTGGTTTGAACTGTCATTCTTCCATTAATGACACTCAGGAAAGACTTTGTTCAGTAACACCCACCAAACATAAATAACATTTAATTAAATAGTCTCTGCTAAGATTTAATATGCTAACATCAAAGCATATGGAAAGTGATCTTTGTCTCTGACAGAAGGTTTCCCACAGACAAGAAATAATCCCAGGTTCTAGCAAGAACAACACATACAGAATGGTTAATTTGTATTAAGCGCATATTTACAGAAGATTCCCTTTATTCACTGACAGTCACATTCTAGGAACTATTTTTATGCAGGTGTGTGCTAAGTACAGAAATCTCTTGTGTAGTTTTTGTTGGGTTTTTTTTCCACAAAATTTCCCAAACATCTCTATTACAGATCACTATATTTTTCTCCTGATATGATCTGAAGAAACCTGGCTGGCTATTTTGCAATGTGACATTGTTTAAGCAGCTGACAGTTACTGGCTCATGCAGATGTTTTAGCACCTAACAAAGCAGAATCTATTTACCAGCTGTACACAGCCTGGAATCATTTGGCTTGAAAGACTGTGCCTTACCTTAAATTTATTTATCACTTTAGCTGACATTTAAGTTTCACTTTGCTCTGCAAAATCTTAATCTGAAATCAAGTATGATCAAACTCAGAGTACATTTTCAGGGAAGGTGTCAGCACAGCAGTGCAGGAAGGAAATCTTATCAGCTTTGTTGAGCTCGGTTGGTTAGTTTTACAGAGTTGTTCATCAGCAGAATCCGAAGCAGCAAAGCTGCAAGTGCTAGCTAGGAAAATGAGGCCTGACCCAAAGCCTATTGAAATCCATACAAAACAATGTTTAATTACTTGATCCTTTTTTCTCTGAAGTCAGGGAGCTGTTGACATTTATTTCAGAGGAGAAGTAGCTCTATGCCTTTGATATTCTCTCATATGTATTTCTCAAGAGTAGCAACTCCTGCAAATCAAAGCAGAATCAAAACTGTATCTGAGCACACAAATCCAAAAGTCAGAAATGAAAATATAAAATATCTGTGGAATAAAGCCCTTGGGGCACTGAGGATTCAGCATTAATAAAATGAAGACTTCTAGTGCAATAATTATGATATTCCTATGGGAAAATATAAAAAAATATCCCTGTGGAAGACTAAACCTTTCAACAGCTGACTCAGAGACTGGCTACAGGGACAGAAAAACAAGAAGAAAATGCAACTCTCTATAATAATTAGTTATTCTACCTTTCATAATGTCCATCTTATTTAATTATCTGTCAAATCTTCTCAAAATTCAAATACACCTTACAAAATGGTATGTTCCTCAAAAGAAGTTTCAAACTTCTGAAGGTTCTGGTTGTTGCTTTTCAGAACTCAAAAAATGTTTCCATTATTTGTAATTACATCACCACTGAAGCTGACATTATCCCTTACATGATATGAAATGACACTGAGATGGGACGCTGTTGTAGGAACAAATACAGGATTATAATTTTATGTCTTACTGAAATGAGAGTTATCCTAGAGAATGTGAAGCTCGTCTGCCTTCAAAGAAGAAAGTTTTGTATTCATGAAGATTTTCAAGAGGCTGTCCCTGCCTAGCTGGGTACTCTGTGTATGAGATTGCAGTTATCAAAGTGACTTAGGAAATGAAACAGTTAATATTGAATGATACTGGGAGAAAAAGATCATCCCGTGCTCAGATTTGGTGTATTATTAGAAATTTCACATCAGTAAAATCCTTTTTAGCTTCAGGGAGATTTGACCAGCAAAGACATGTGATCCAGAGAGTGACATTTCCTAGATTTGGGTCAGTAACCTGCATCAGACAAGCTCTATCTCCTTTTGGTCAAAGTATCAGATAAAATATTCACATATGGGAAAAAACCCACAACAACAACAACAAACCCCACTCCCAAAACCCAAACAGCAGAATACTTGTGTTGAAGAAAGGAGGACTAATGTTACCAACCTGGGGATGTGTTACTGGCCAGGTGTGCTGCACGATGGGGTGTTAGAGCTTGTCCTCTGAAAGGACAGAGGCAGCACAGAGCAAATACGAATCCTGGCAGTTCTGTGCCGATGAGGGAGAGCCCTGCTACTGTGACTGCAGCAGCAGTGAGTGGATGAGAAACTGGAGGAAGGTAGGGTAGGGTGGTGAAGGACCCATCCCCAAAATTCCCTAACAAATGAACTTGTAGTCATCTCTGGGAAGAGGGCTAGAAAATTAGCTAGGTGTGTTTTGTTGATACTTCTGCCTGTTTTTTTAATTAAGAAACATGGATCCTGTGGAATAGTTTACATATTCATTATTTACCAATGAACCAAAGTCTTTTGAACTGTTCCTCAATAGACATGTATAAATCTGCTAATGTATTTAGAAACTTGAACAGAAATGTTGCTTAGAAGGTGTCTCACACTGGAATAGTTTCATTATATGCTCAGGGTATTATCTGATATGTTCAGGATCGGGTAGGAAGGGCTATTTCCTGCACATGTGGTAAGAAAATCCAGCTATTCCAGGCTCCAGGAAAATTATATGCTCCCACATAAAGAATTCAGCTTCCTTTCCTTAGATCTATTTTCTTTTCCTCAATCTATAAAGCAAAATTCCTTTAAAAGAACCACTCTAATGGCTTTATATGTTCATTTAGAACAAAAAGCGTTACTGACGGAAGAGAATATGAAGAGATTAATATGGTGACAAACTTCAAACCAAGAGCAGGAAAATACCTATGCTACCCATAATGGCCTTTCATGTGATGTAGTAGAATGTCAAGGTTTTACCCTCATATGAGGTTTCTCCCTCATAAGCCCCCATGAGGTAAGGAAGTCTTATAGCCTTCACCCTATAGATCATGAATGGATAACACACCATCTACACGTGAATTCTCAAAGTCATAAAGGTGATGAGCGGTGGATGAGGGAGTTCAGCATAGTCTCCTGTGTCCTAGGAGACCACCAGACCATCTCTTGTATGAAAAATTCAGTTAACTTTGAAGAAATCCACAATTAATCAGAAAAGATGAGACAGGTTGTTTAAATACCACAAGAAGGGCTTTTATTGTGTTGGATATGTAGATAATATTACATTTACAGCAATTTGAATAGATAGGCTTGCACATGTCAGGAAAGGGAGCGCTTTCCGTAATCAGCCACAGTGAGGGGATGAACGTCCTACAGTGGAGTCAGCAGGCACAGCTTTATACTAGTTGATAAGGCTGGATTGTTTTTCATAAGGGCTATTCTTACTCCTTTTTCCTATCCTTTCAAGAGGGGAGAACAGGCAGCTGCACTGTTAAAAATAATGGGTTAGGAACTTGGTCTCACTGGAAGGGGAGGCTGCACAGCACCCAGGGAGGTCACTATTTCCCTTTATGGTTGCATGTCCCACGCTTCACATAAGGGAGGGTGGGTTAAGGTAGCCAACAGCCACATGTAATGCCAGATTTGTGGTTCTTGATTTGTATTTGTTAATCTAATCTTTACTGAAGTGTGTTCATCTTAGCCCAGAGTTATTAGACTTTATCTTTGTTATGTTTTCCTTTGGAGAGAGGTAGGTGTGACCGCGAATCAAGAATTTCTTAATTCTGGTTAAGTAACATATAATGAAACATAATTTTAAAAGATAGTTATGATAACAGTTATGGTTAGTGAGCATGAACTATACATTCATCTTTTGGCCATTTTCAAAGCTCAAATATTTAAGGACAATCAGTAAACATACTAATTATAGTTGTTAGAATGGCAAGGTCCCTGGTGGTCTGCGCAGCCCCTGACATGTACATAAAAATTTTGGAAGGACTTGGCGGGAGAGGGTTATCTTTTTATGGACTTGCTAACCTTTTCTGAGAGGAGTGGAGGGAAGAGGACACCTGGTAAAGGTGAAGAGCTATATGGGAGGGCAGTGCTGTAAGCATCTTTCCTAACCAAGAAGGAACATCTTTCCTAAAGAAGGAAGTTTTGGAGTATTTCCCAGGAAGGGTTAAATTCTTTTTGACTTTGTATTTTATGGATTCTCTGTGGAGGATTCGTGCTTTCAGGTGGGTCTCAATGCTGGACTAAAACTAGGAAGACTTTGTACAAATCATACAGATATTATTTCCTTCATACACACATTGCCCTTTGCTAACTACAGATCACTTTTGCTGGAAGTTTGCCAAGAGCATTTTCTCATTCCTTGTTCTTGCTTTCCTCAAGGTTGCTAAAGAAGATAGTGTTTTAGATAACAGGGAAATGGTATGCACCATGATTTCTATATTCTAGCTTTTAGCACTTTGAGGAAAAAGTACACTTAATCTCCCAAAGTTAAATAAGCAGATAAACATACTGCAATTCAAAAGTATAATGGCTGAGTAAAACTTGGGTTCAGCCAAGCATGATTCGAGAAGCTAGAAGACAAATTTCAACCCAAACGACAGGTATATTCCACAAGAAATTGCTTACTTCGAGGTCAACAAATTATTTTAGTGAGTTGGTTAAATGCTTGGCTCATTAGAGATTGTGTTACATTCAGCTGTGCATGGATAAATAGGGCCACATTCACACTTGTTTTCTCTCTATGTTTTCCAAAGCAGCTTTAAATTTGGCTCAGAGCAGGCAAAAAGGTCAGGTAGCTCATGTCATGGCAGACTAGGGATCTGCTCCCGTGTTCTGCTCCAGCCTTCTTCAGGGTTGCTGGAGTTACACTGTGTGTGTAGCACATGTCAAAATATTAATGAATGATTTAGGTTATCTAAAAGTAGGCCTGCTGAGGTTTTTATCAAACCTTTAGGTTAGTAGATGTGAGCTTTAGCTTCAGAGCATTTAACCATCCCAGGTGCAGCACTTCAAGTGAATTCGAATTGTTTTTCTTTGTTCTTTTGTTTTTCAAAGAACTTCACTTTTACCGTTAGCAAGAAGCTGTTATTGTTGATAAACGTCGAGGAGTTGTAGTGTAAGTGCTGTTAGTCACATCACCTGTCAGCCTTGAACTAACTTTCCATTAGTTTTCCGTGTGCTCGCTGACCTCAATCTCACATCTCCTGAATATGTGACAATCTTTAATCTTCCTCAGATGTAGAGCCTCAGCCGGCAGAAGCAATGGTTTCGGAGTTCCGCGTTTCACGCTGCCGGATGTGCTGACACATACGCACCACTTCCCCAGTTCACAGGCGGCATCTCCTCCACCGCCCC
>NW_010333589.1:0-10361 GCF_000700745.2 Antrostomus carolinensis
AATCCCCAACATTCTGTGATTCTGTGACAAAGAATAACAGGAAATGAAGCACCCTGCTTCTTGCTGTCCTAAAATTCAGAACCAGCCACCTGTCTAGGATCTGTGCTTTAGCCTGTCAAAATACTCTCTGTGCCGGTAGGATAGTTTGGAGGCACACAGTGTTCCTCAGGGTGCTGGTGATCTCACTAGAAAACCTGTCGATCCTTTGATGGTTATTTCCCTGAGTGCCTCACACCACTGGGAGCCAATTAGCACGAGTCTGGAGATGGCCCATAGTTTCTGCTCAAGGATGTTGGAGAAGGAGCCTTTTGTGCCATTCAGTTTCCTTGTTCATGTGTTTGTCAGCTCAGTGCAGTGTTGTTTGGCCATGTGTCCACATACCCTTGGGGGACATGGGAAGGCAACCTTGGGCAAAAACATTGCTCTACTGCCTTTTACTCCTTCAGAGACAAAGGCTTATATCCTGAGCATCCCATAAGGTTGTAGTTTGTTTTTGCACTAGCTAGCACCTTGAAATGCATAAATTATATGAGCTGAATATTGCTAGGATTGAAACATTCTTACTATGTTATAGGGAGTTGGACTTGATGATCCTCATGGGTTCCTTACAACTGGTGCATTCTATGATTCTATGAAGTGTATTGTGTCTGCTGGGGTGAAGGGGTAGTCAGCAAGTTTTTTACCTTGGTTGAGCTGCAGAGGCAAAGAGTATCTGTAGTGAGTGCATCTGTAGCAGCAATAGAGTAGCAGCTGGGCTATTACAGACTTACTAAAAAAACAAGTAAAGTAATTTCATATTATTTATTCAACAATGTATTTATTTTATGCAACATTATATGTATTTTACGCTTACAACTATTGGTCTATTTACAATCCTAAGACACCTATTAAAGATTTGTGTTTTCTTGTGGTGCAAGAGTGAAATCAAGGAACAAATGTTCAAAGATCAAGAACTGAAAAAAAACACAAGTGTTTTAAACAGTGAGAGTTTAACAACTGAGACTGCAGGGATTGAAGTAGCAAATGCTGAACTATAGACTTGCAGGAATTAGTGGGTGTGGGTTTGTGGTTTATGTTACAGAAGAAGCTAGACCCCAGATGACCAGAATGATCTTTCTTGGCATTGCAGCTGACCAGTGATGCATCCTGAGCATTCCACAGTGTTATGGTGTGTTTTTTCCACTAACTTGACTGCAGGTGTTTGACGTAGTACAACAAGGAATATAAGGGAATGGAAAGCGAAAGGAAAAAGTGGTTGAGATAATGCGTTTCTGCAGCTGGGGTGCTTGTAAGGAATCAATTCTGCAATGCTCAGGCTGATGGCAATGAGTGTTCAAAGCATGGTGGTCTTGCCTTGATGGTGTCATCCAGACACCTTTGCTACTTAAATTATGTTCCATAGTTAGGATTTACCCATGTTCAGAAATGTTATAATGCTGTTGTCTGCCAGTTAAATTGTGATAGCCGTAAGGCCAAGTCTCTGCCAAGAAAAGCTTGTAGACAAAATCTGATCTGTAAAGTAACATGAAACAAAAATAAACAGGGGCATTTTACAGAATCTCCGAGCCTTTGAGGCAGAGATGCTTTTAAAAGAGTAATTCCTCAAATTAATTTTTTTGTCCTTTGAAATTTACTTCTTACGGGATTCATTAGTTACAACAAGGGTAGCCCAGTGTAACAGAGTTCACCTCCTATGAGTCAGACTGAAGTCTAGCTACTATTTTTTGGCTACCTTTATATAGCATGCCTGTGTTTGTCATCACTCCTCTTCATTTTCTAATGTCAGGATGAATCATTTTAGGAATGTTTATATCAGTTCTGTATGAAACCAGACAAGCTACAGCTTACTGAGCTTCCGAGGTTCACATTTTCTTGTCAGTTGACAAAGTTGAAAACCTTTTCTTTTCTTTTTTTTCCCCCTACATGGGAGGGAAAATAAGTTGATTGTGTTTATTTTTTCCCCCCTGTCCCAATTCTGCCTCCTTCCCAAACATGTTAAGTCTTTTATGTGTTTGTTTTGATCTGTGTAAGGGTTCGTCTGAGTCTGGAGCAAGGATGGGCTGATGAAACGGGGTTTGGGGTGCAGCTGGTTCACCCTGGCAGGCAGGCAGAGGCATGGAAACAGCTCAGGGGCTCAGCAGTGTTTACAGTCCCTGCCAGGATATCTGCAGATCCATATTATGATCATATCGTAGTTTTTTCCCCAAAGAGAAAGCCATCTTTGAAGGAGTTTCCCTTTATTTAAACAAACTGCAATATGTTTTTAGTTCCCAAAATCAGACAAAGAGGAGGTTTCACTTTGTTCTTCCAGCTGTGGCACGGATCTTCTTTGTAACTTTGGGCACTATTCAGGCCACCTACTACAGCACCAAACACAGAAGTCGGTGTTTCCTGTGGTGCATCAGCTTGAGAGCAGTATCTCCACAGGAACTTATAAGGAGCTTTATTTGCAAAAACATGGGGGTACATAACTCAGGCATCCCTTTCATCTCCTTTTTTCTGATAATAGGTATTCTGCAGTGCTATCCTGGTGGATGCATCAGTGCTTCCGTGACAGCGCTGTGATCAAAACTTAACACCTCTCTAAAGAGTATTCACAATTCTTATGTTAGAGATGTACAGAACTGGAAACTTTCAGGAATTAACTTTCTATTTTCTTGCTAGTTTGCTGTTGACTCACCCCAACTCCCTGCATCCCAAGGTCTAAAAAGAGTGTTTTACAATATTTCAATAATATTTAATAGCATTAAAACTATTTCACACACAGGATCACACAGAATTGCCTAGATTGGAAAAGACCTTTAAGAGTCCAACCATTAACCTCACACTGACAAGTCCCTGACTAAACCATGTCCCTAAGAACTATGTCTACACGACTCTTCAATCCCTCCAGGGATGGGGACTCCAACACTGCCCTGGGCAACCCCTTCCAATGCCCGAGAACCCTTTCAGGAAATAAATTCTTCCTCACATCCAATCTCAACTGCACTTGGTGCAACTTGAGGCCATTTTCCTCTTGTCCTGTCACTTGTTCCTTGGTTGAACAGACCCACCTCCTCCTCTCTACACCCTCCTTTCAGGGAGTTGTAGAGAGCAAGAAGGTCTCCTCTCAGCCTCCTTTTCTCCAGGCTCAGCAACCCCAGTTCCCTCAGCCGTGAACTCACCACACTTGTGCTCCAGACCCTTCCCCAGCTCCGTTGTCCTTCTCTGGACATGCTCCAGCAACTCCATGTCCTTCTTGTAGTGAGGGGCCCAACACTGAACTCAGCAATTGAGGTGCAGCCTCACCAGTGCCCAGTACAGGGGCACGATCACTGCCCTGGTCCTACTGGCCACACTATTTCAATACGGTTTGTCCTGTTTCTTGTTCTGGGCAGGATTCTTGACAGAAGGTAGACACCAGTGATGTTAAATATTCAGGGTATTTTAAGCTGGAAACAGATGCTGGTAGCATAGTTTTCATTTGCTTTATGTTGTGCTCTCATACGCGCAGAGTTCTCCACTGCTCATCGCCTCCAGTAGATTTTTATACCGATACAAAGTGGTTGTAAACTATTACCACTATGATCTAATAATAATTAGTTCATTCACTTTGTGAATGTAAAAGCAAGGCATAGGGGACAACTGAGAATCGTGTCCACAATGTCAAAATGATAAATAAAATACATTTCAAGTATGTATTAATCTAGTAGTACGTTAAACTTTAATTAATTAAATTAAGATTATTAAAAATTATAATCTATATTTTTTCTCAGCATAGACATAAATAGGAGAACTACAGCTACTGGTGGGTGTAATTAATTTGGTGGTTTATAAGCATAAAGTTATCCAGGGATTGTTGCAAACTCCTTATGTGATAATTTGCATTTGTATTTCAAGTTAACTTGGAAAAAAAAAAGGAAAAAAAAAAGACATGGAAAGGTGTTTTTTCATCAAGATACAGAATCATCTCTATTCCAGAAGTTTTACCTACATATGAAATACTATTCTTACTGCTTTGAATGCAAAAATATGTACAAAAATAAAATAAAAATAGGCATTGTAAACTTGCCCACATGTGATTAACAGCTCTGAGGAAATCTACCATCTTTCCAATGCTAAGAACATAGTTTGTTTTCTCTGGGGGTGTAAATCTGCACAGCTCTATTAAATTTAACAGAATTCCTTTGGTTTTCAATTGTTTTTGGAGGATGGCCAAATACTGGCAGATAACCTGATTAGCGTAGATGTTCCTGCCTGTAAAATCTTTCACTTTTTAAAGGTATAGATAGCTTGAGGTTAGAATAAGATTAACATAGCTTTACGTAATTATGCTATCTGCCACAGTTAATTTGTGTGCCATAGTATTTTATTCAAATCAGTGAGGCAAACAGGGTTCATTTAACTCTTCAAAACGCGGAAAGAACTACTCAAAAACTTACCAACTGTGACCTTTTCTTTAACAATGTCTAATGTCCCTTCTCAGTACAGATTATTCAAGTTGGTGATTTGCCTGTTTGGAAAACATTGTTTATTTAAGGAAAAGGAACTTAGAGAAAGTAGAGGCAAAATAAATGTTCTGTGCAGTAAAAATGTAAATACAACTTTCAAAGGTAAAATTACAGGTCTGTAGGAAAGTCCTAAGTCAGAAGAGGCCTCTGCAGATCATCTGGTTCCACCTTCTGGTGCAAGGGCCGTAGATTAGGTCATCCAGGGACCTGTGAAGCTGAATTAGCTTCAGCATGGTGAAGATTTTTCTTATATCCATATGAAATTTCCCCTGAAGCAACTTGTGCCCTAGGTCTCTTGTCCTGTCATCATGGATGGTGGTAAAGAGAGCACCTTCATCTTCTCTATAGCTATTTTTAGATATTGGAAGACAGTGATCTCCCTGAGCCTTCTTTTCTGTGGGTTACACAAGGGCATTCCATTTTTGACCTCTCCAGTCCTCTCATTGTCTTGGTGGCCTTTCACTGGACCATCTACAGTCTTTCTCTCACCTGAACTAGGGAAAATTCACTCTGTGTAGCCTAGGTGATGGGTGTGTTTCTTCTGGTAAGATTTAGCAGCACAATAAGATTTTTCCAGAACTCTCTGAGGAACTCTCATACCAAGTTATAGGTATCAAAATAGGCTTCCTAAAGTCTAAAGAGAAATAAATCTCTTTTTTTATTGGATAATTTTTCAACATAGTGCAGAAAGGAGTTAGTCACAAGGGTAATGTAAAGGATAACAGATTTGAACCTATTCTGGCTGGAGCCAAGGGGTATTCTGCCATTAACTTTAATGGAAGAAGGGAATGACAGACAACTTTGCAGAAGATGTGATGAACTGGGACTCTGCACAGTTGGACTAAGAAAAATCACTCAACACAGAGAGCCCTGGGACAGCCCATACTGAAATATAATATCTTCTAAAGGCTCTTACAGAAGCCCCCAGGAGAACAAATCTTTTTGTTGCCAGTATGCAACTTCCTAGCTGAGAGGCTGCTTACCTACTTTTATATGGAATATTGGTCTTGATATTTTTGTTGGAAGATGCTACAAGTAGCCACAGCAAATATGGGCCTTGTGTGAGGTTTGCCTGCATCCCTCCCTTGATGCTGTTTGTTTTTGGGTTTTTTTTAAGGCTAAGACTTGCTGAAATATTTCTGACTCTTAAGTTTCTGTACCAAATTTTTATAGGAAAACCTCAAAGATGACAAGGAATTAAGTATGAGTCTGTCTAGTAATCAGTACTCTTAATAAGAATGCTCTTCCCTTTCAGGAAAATGGAGTGACTAGCCAGGACATTGTATTCCCTGTTCTAGGTTTGCCAAGATGTAGGAAATACTAACCTTTTATCTGTGTCTACTGCTAAACTAGGAAATGATCCTCAGCCCTGAGGCTAGTGGTTTCCCAGTCCACAACAGATTATCTTGGAAATGCTAATGACAATGGTTCAGAATAAAGCCAAGAAGTGTCCTCACAAGCAGGGTGGATGATTGAGTATTTGGTGTTTGGATTCACTACCTGGGCCTCTTTATTTATAGTATAGATGTGGCCCTTGAATTTAAGCCCTCTCCTCAGAATCCGTGTTTGTCTGTAGCATTAGGAAAAAAAAAATACAGGAATCTCATCTCTTGGGTGTTGGATTTGTGATGGAGCTTAAATCAATCATTAACAAATTCTACAAAAAGCATCAAAACTCAGTAGTAATATCTTTTATCAAAAATAAACCAATTATGTTGTTTTATAGAAGGAAAGTGAAAAATGTTTTCTTGAGGAAGAGTTTGCTTGTCCTTTTTATGTGTGAAATCATTTGGTGTACCTGCAAAAGCTGTCCAGACAGTGCATTTGAAATCTCCCTGTAGCTAACAAGGGACAAAACTGAGGGGGCTCCTTAGACCTTTGATATGGCTTGACTGGAGGTTTTTAGATACCATAGTGTGGATAAGACTGTACACAATATCATTCTTGTATTGATAGTCACAAGTAAGTAGCCTCAAGGTATGCACATAGGTGCAAAGTGGTGGCCGTGCAGTCTAGTGGGTTTTTTTTTTTGCAAACCCTAAGCAAACATTCAAGAATCAAAAGTCTCTGATTTAGGAGTGATTGGGCAGTTCCTGATTTTGAATGGTGTCAATAGTAGAGGGGGTATTTCTGTACTGTCGTATCCTCAGTTGGTATCATTGCTAAGTAATGCTAAGTGGCTGTTTCCAAATCACACCCTTAGACAAGCCTGTCCCGAACTCCCCTGTGACCAGAAGAAAGGGTTAAGACTGAGTGGAGACTAGCCATGCACAGCTTCCTGAACTGTACTGATGCTAGACTTGCTTTTTAAAGGGTATAGCCGCTGGTATCGTTGCTCAGGAATGACCTATTTACACCAGGTTCTGTCATAACAACTGTACTTTGAATGCATTTTGTTATTTTCTTGTTACTCAGAAGTGGTCCTTAATTTATTTAATATTTTTAGTGCCCTACAGATACCAAAGCAACGTTTGGGGTCCACCTTAAAGTAGTAGGAGACTGGACAGGTATGTAGAAAAAAAATCCTTTTCGGAGACAAATACCTTTACTTGAACTGTTATCCCTTTCTGGCTTCAGCACGATTGTACCTCGATTGTGGTATATTCTCACTAGAAACCGTTCATGCTTTTCCCAGAGTTCTCTTTATTACATTCTTGATGCAACCTCTGCTTTATTCAGATCTACATATCTGCAGATAACATGTTTTTCCAGCTACTAACAGATCTTCTGATTGCAGTGTAATAATTTTCAGTGTTCCTCTGTTTCTGCCTCTTTTTCTTATTTTTCGGTAGCCTGCTGCCTCTGTGCAGTGCAGTGCCTCTGTGTGTGGTAGTGTCTGCAGAAATGTCGAAATGTGCAGCTCCCAGATAAGCGGATTTTGATGCCAGCAGTTCGGATGGCTGCCAGGTTAATTACTGCCTATGGTACACTGAGATTACAGGTTGCTTTCATGTTCTTCCATGTTCTTCCATTGCTCTTTGAATGTCCTCCAGACCAGGGGTGTAAGCCAGGATTCCCCACAGAGGAGAATGGTAATTTGCTGCTCCCTGTGACAGTTGTATACTCAAGTGATAGTTGTCATTATTCCTTGGCGGCTGACTTTCTTCTTGCTTAGCATAGCATTTCCCTGTAAGGAAGACAAATACACAACATCATCTTGTTAATTTCTTAAGAAGAAATGTTTTCCATGTTAATTTGTGTTGGCTTGTGTGTTTGTGGAACTGAATCAAATAAGCTTGTCACCCTAAAAGGGATTAGACCAATTCAGGGAGAATAAGTCCATGAATACCCGTTGAACTTGGTCCGACTGCATACTTGGCTGTGAAAGTCACTTAAACTTTAATAGGCAAAGGTTGGGAGGGCAATGCCATATGCATGTAGCTCCACAATCACCCTGATTTTTTGTTCATCTTTGAAGTATAGAATGTTGCCAGACAGGACCTAATTAACCTCTAGTCTGCCCCAGTATGATGACTTTTTCGTCGTTAAGCGTCATTCCTACCTGGGAGAGGACAGGGGGCTATTGGGACAAGTCAGGTGGAGAAGTACTAGGTAAATGAGTTTTCCAAAAGGAGTGACATCTTTGAAGTTTTCTGATTGCCTCTGTGGTGTGAATTGCTTTCTATTAGCATTTAAATTTTATTCTCCCAGCTCAGTATCTATATTCTCCATTGAGAGGCAGGTCTGCTTAGGTAGGACTGAAGGACATTCAGGGCACTGTCATGTTACAGACACCATTTGTTGTATTAGTTTAGCTAAACAGGGATATCTCTCCTGAGGTCAAACGCCTTGTTGGGAGGCACACAGTTTACCCAACCCTTTACTCTGCATCTGTACCATGGAGCCCTGCTCTCACTGGGTCCCTTAAGCCCTGTGATAATTAATGGTCTCTAATCTGCTGACTGTTTGAGAAAGGATTATTATATTTGCCACTTTCCTTATAGTTTATGCCTGACACCAGAGAGAGTTAACAATTTATTTCAGAGGAATCCATTCAATCAGAAGCATAAACTAAAAAAAAAAAAAAAAATGCAGGAAGAGTGCAGATGTGCTATGAAATGCAGAGAAGAACCAGTTAGTTTGAGACATTTCTCCTCTTACCAGCTTCAGCTTCTGCTGCCTGCACCTGGGAGATGTGGTGAAGGAACAATTTCCTACCATTAGCTATAAGGACTTGAGGGGGGATACACACTGCTGGCCAAACAATTCTGCAACTTACATTTTGGGTCAAGTCTCTGATGCTGAGTCTTATGTTTTGAACATTTAACAGAATACCTTGTGGCCTTGGTGACTTTGTTTTGTAGGTTGGGAAAGCCAACTGCATGTCAAGGGAAAAGATAAGGGGTAATAGAATTGTCAATTCCTGATGAGAAGTTGCTGTCAATGGAGAGTCATTTATTGCCCATGTGCCAGTGCATATCATTTTAGATATCCAACAGAAGCTGCAAGAAGTGACTTCTGAAAAACGCAATCACTCTAGAAACAATTTTTTGCATAGTAGCAGGTACTTAGTAGATTATTAGGCAATACTGTTGTTTGCTTTTTAAAGCAATGATTTTAATAATGAACAGGACATAAAAAGTAGGGAAGAGAGGAAGAAACCTCAGAAACAGTAGTTCTGAGACCTTTACAAACCAAATGGCAATCCAGACCCATAAGTGATGTATTTTTTGCTCTGTTGAAATCAAATGGTGCTATCTGAACTTAGACGAGCTGAGAACCTGCCCTCCTCAGAAGCAGATTCGGATAGAGGCAGAACATTCCCTCCCATTATGTAGACAGCAGCATCCTTTAGGTAAATTTCCAATACAAATGTGAGCTCTTTCATTTCTCATCTGTTTTATAGTGGTATTAGTACCTGTATTGCACTTTCATGTTCGTCACAGAAAACAGCGACACATGGGCACTGGTATTGCTGTAATGTGCCCTCAGATGCCTGTGTAGCAGATACTTTCACCTGAAATACTTCCCATGGTTCCCTTTGTAGACCTCTGACCTGTTTGAGTGTCTAATTTAGGGTGAGACAAGCCAGGCCCCAAGCATGCCTTTTTCTCTTCATTCATTGTAAAGAGAGTTTAGATATATACATCACTACTTCAGAGGTAGGTACTTTAGTTATTTGACAATTAGTTGTGATTTTTCCCATGTAAAGGATCCTAACATGATTTTTCCCTATTTTGCTGGGTGCACTGGGTATTGTGAATAGTGGAACAGCTATTATAGACCTCCCTAAAGAATGTTTTTGTGATAATGTAATTACTATCCTTGTGCTGGCATGTGACAAGTACTTAAGTCAGCACCTATTGTATTAGCAGAACATTTTTGGCATTGTGGTGGCTTGTACTATTAATGCAATTATTTCCAAGTTACGATGGGTTCACAGTGGCTGATCCATGGTAATTGCAGATGTGAAGCCCCGTGGGCTGCGTTAGCCCTGTGGCTCAGAGCTAAGTCAGCATGTCTTCCTCTGCAGCTGCCTGACAGTTACTGCAGCTGAACTGGTGGATGACAACTTTAAACCCTACAGCAACACTGAGGTCCCTGCAGTGGCTCATACATGGATCAGAGCTGTGAGATCCGTGGATTGGCTAAGAAGCCGATCCTTTTACTAGCCTCCCCTGTAAAGACCTGTTTTATTCTTCTCTTATATCTCTATGGTCACATTTTTCTCCTCCAGTTTTGAAAAAAATGTTGGCTTAGTATTTGCAAAAGAGTTTTTTGAAAGTTTTTTTGTCCCACTTACTGTGTAGTTTGTCCTCAATGTTGTCATCTATCAACCTTTTGCTTCCTCTGGCATTGATGCTGCCTCATGTGTTACTGCTTGTTTAGTTTTAAAGCTGACATTTCATCTGGCACCTCCAGAGGGAAAGA
>NW_010333589.1:10377-31106 GCF_000700745.2 Antrostomus carolinensis
GCCATGCTTTGGGTCCAACCACTTGACAGCAGTGCAAAAAAAACACAGCAGTGTATCAGGACAATATATCTCATTCACTAGACAAACTTCAGGGTGCGAGACAGAAAGTGATATTGATAATGCTGAAATAACAGACTTCTGAAGCCATGCAGCAAGTTCTTGTGGAAAACAAATACACAGCACTCAGAGGTGTTAAAGTGAACTGTGTGCCTTAAGGCAATAAAACATTGCTGTTCTGCTTCAATGTGTTGCTGGTACAAATTGATATGGGACTGTGTTTAAAACACTGCTGCTGTTCTGCACTGTGCAGTAATTTTTATCTTGTAGTGACATTATTCTGATGTGTAGTTGCTTGTGATCCCAGAGCCATTTGCAAGGCCTGTCCACCATTCTGAGCAGCATGGTATTTATTGTCGGGATGCCATAAGACCACTTTAATACCACCCATTGAATCTTGAGACTTATGTCCTATAGGTTACTAAAAGGTCATAGCAGCAGGAGGTGTTGATGTCTGCAGGAACTCTCCAGCTAGAGCCTAAACAGACAGATCATGGGGTCCTGATCTGCATCACCCTAGTAAACTCTGGATGTCATCAGAAAATATGTATCTTAGCTTAATTCTTCCTGCTAGAGGTAAGGACATGCACAATCACTAGATCATTTAGGTACTGACTACCTTATTTTGAATCTGATGTGGCATGCTGTGAATTTTTGTCAGATACTGTCATAGTCTTTCTTCTGGAAGGTCCAGATTTGGAGCAGGAAGTTTCAGGGGGAAAAAAAAAATATTTTTTCAGTTAAAAACAATTTTCCAGAACAAGGCAAATGTATGAAAGCATGGATCTTGTTTAACTCCCTATGGACTAAAACCTGAGATGGCAAAGAGTACACACCCCACACTTGTTATTTTTAAACAGATAAAAATTTTAAGGCAGTTGTTTGGGATTTTGGAGGCTGACTAAGGGTTTTTTGCATGCTCACCAGAAGAAAATAAACATACCTTTTGAATAGCTCTGAAGGAAGAATGATCTAAACTTGTTGAGCTGGGAGGGTTTATCAAATTGTTCAGAAGTATCTACAAGACCTCGTTAAGCCCTTGCAGCTCCTGGTTTAGAGATTGCCTGAAGCATCCCAAGGCTCCCTGTGCATTGCTGTACTTAGCTGGAATTTATCAGCAAGTGTAGGAGCTAGCAGAGAAACAATTTTTTTTTTTAAATTTTTTTTTTCACTAACTCAGGAGATGGTTTTAGAGATACTGAAGTAGTGGATTATTCAGTCAATATCTACTATATTCTTAGTAGATCTTGATTGAGACTAGAGGAATGTGTGAAGCAGAAGATGACAAGAAGGAATAATGAGACTACAAAATCTGACTACTCAGTAGCAGTTATAGTGATCCTAGGACAACCTGATCACATCCTGAGTTTCTTTAAAAATATCTGTTCACTGGTGATGAACAGTTGGTCAGCTCTCCTGCTGTTACTTAAACCTCTGTTTGATTTAAGCCTTTTTCTTTCCATAGTAACATGTATTTTTTTTGTGTGTTCAGTTATTCCATGAGATTCCTGGCAGGATGTAAAGGCATTAATGATGTGGTACTGTCAGTCGTTCCAGCAAAATCAATGTGTGGTTTTGGTAGCAGAAGGCAGAGATGAGATAGATGCTATTTTCCCCTGTTAGATTTTCTAACTGCTGATTCTTAGGTTGTCAATGAATCCTACTTACACTTCTGAGGAAGATATCAGAATTGAGTGCTAAAAAGTTTTAATAGGTTTCTTTTTATGTAAGTTAACATTAGCAATAAAACTAATACTGCTATATTACTGGGAGGTTAAAATGCCTTAACAATATAATCAGTCAAAGTGTGCTGTAAGGAATACTAGTTTTATTCTTAACGTTCAATAATTATTTTATTTATTACTGCAAAAAAGCTCAATAAAAGACAGGATTAAAAGAATGGAGAAAAAGAAGGAGAACAGATTTAGTTTACTGTCTCAGTGCAGAAAGCCCCTTTCCTCTGATTAGAGAATTAATGCTGAAGGTGAACACATCTGAATTTTTGTCTCCAGACCTAGATTGTTTACATTATTTGAACTCCAGCTAACTTAGTACCAAAACCAGTATAACTATAGTCAACTCTGATTTTAATAGTTAATGAGTTTAAAAAAAAGATTTTTAGGTGAGAAAGTTGCCTTGAAGGAAACTTTCTCCTATTCTGAAGTCCTTCCTTCATGCATCCTGTTATTTGTAAACTTCCACCTTTTTGCATATCCTAGGCTCTTTTTAATCATGTAATAATTAAAGAAAATGACATAGCTGAATGATGTAAATTATTTTCATCCTTTGATATAATATGCACAGGATGTGTGGATGTTGCTGTAATTAAGAACTGATCCAAGAATACAAAGTTGAAGGATTCCTTTTCATGCCTCAAATGTTTTATGAACCCTTATGAACTACAGGAATAAAACCTGTGGAGCATATTAACAGGTAGCAGCTGACAGGATCTAAATGAATGTAGTGAAAGAGAGCAAAAGCTACTCTCTACTTTGAAAACAGAGTCACAAGATAGAAAAGTGCTAGAACATGTATTTGAGTGGACTGCCAGGCAAATTTCTGGTTTTGTAATCACTGTTTACATGCTGTGTTTGCCTGTTTAAGAAGGCAAAGCTACTGTTCTGGAGTTGCCTGTGTTTCACCGTTTTTCTGTTAATCTTTGCTTAGGGAAGTCCCATTCTTGTGGTAGTTTCTGTGTAGCAGTACACAGCTGCTTCAAGCAATGAATGTACAAAGTCTGGCTGGACTTTCTGGTTCCTTTGTGTGAGCATCTTTAACAAGCTCAGGTCCGTAATGGTTTCTAGAGAAATGGGAGAGTTCATATCAAAATGGCAGCTCTTCATCCATTCCTGCACTTCCCTGGGGGCGATAGTGGACTCCTCTAGATGCCACTCAAGTTTCGCTGAAGGATCCCTACCAAACATCTTGTTTTGCTCCTAGTTCATTGAAACTTCTCCCCTGGGGACAGAAGAAAAAAAGCAGACACACTTCAGACTTAGAATTATGAGTTACCACAGTTTAACTACAAATTGCTAGTTAAAATATCTTCAAAGCAGATTTCAAGGTTTCCTTTTGGGATCCTTTTCTAACAGATTGTAAAAGTGCATCATTAATTAGGGAAAAATATATTAAAAAACATTAAAAAAATAGGAAAATCTTCTGTAGGAACTATTGGTATTTATAAACTTTATGATCAGAAGAGACAGTTATCTTTGTGCATGCCCAACTCCTAGATGATGCTTTAGAATTTCTTAGAATAATTTCTATACAAAGTTAATGTAAGCCAAAACCAAAACTTGTGGTTGAAATAGTTGCAGATTTTGGATGTCCATGGGCTCTTTCTGTGCTGTTTGTGAAAATGAAGCTCAATTTTGTGATGTTGTCATAATTTAGTGGTTTTTCCTGTTGGGTTTTTCCCCTGACCTTTCCTTCATTTCAGGGCAAGATCCACCACTGTAAAACGTGTGTGCATTTTAATTGTTGCTTCTTTGTGTGCAAATATGTACAAAAAATGAACATAGCACTTTTGAACCTTATATTTGGTTGATCTGTTGTACTAAGTTCAAGTTTTGAGACCTTGCATTTGTCTGGCTCTTTGCATTCGGCACCCTCTCCACTTCTAATGTTCCTTTTAAATACAGAAGAGGGCTTCCTTTTCAGTAGAGATCTTATCACTGGTTTGGGCTGTGATATGATTTAAAGTGGAGCTCTCTTTTGCCATGAAGACCTTCACCAGTGATGGTTGCTGGACTATTCAGAAGACTGCCTATCAATGGTACCTGTATTGCTCCGTATTCCTTGGTCTCTCCTACCTGTCTGCTTATTTCTACAGGTGGCTTGTCTAAGCTTGGAGCAGAAGGGAGAGGGGCCATCACTTGCTCAGAATTTGTTCTGCCCTCATCATTTAACTCTGTGGCAGTTAATTAAAACTCCCACAACATTGCAAATGTCTTAATCATCAAATAACATGGTCAAATAATGTTTTCACCCTATTTACACAGCAAATACTGTATAGCTCCTTGTTGGCATGATATTAGTGTTGAAGTTGTAGTTGGGATATCCCATCTCCTTAATTGCGTAGTTTTTAATCCTCATTCCATAAGTATATTTACCCCACTTCTCGTGAGCTCTATGTCCCCACCCCAAACTTCCTTGAAACAGCAACTGTCTATTCCAAAATCTCTTTCTATTCTAAGATGCATTAAAATCAGTCCTGGCCTTGTTTGTGTGAAGCAGATCTTACACCCCAAATTTTAGCATTAATTCACTACAGCCCCTTGCAACCCAGCTTTGTGTTCATGTTCCACACACCTTCCTGTTGCTCCATCTGGTCCTTTGACTTTTGTACATATGTTGTTTCTCTGATGCATCAAGCACTAGCTGGAGAATTTGGGATTTGCCACAAGGAAATATGACAAATAATTTTTGTTTATAATTTTTGAGGGGCATCTTGTAGCCACAGCTCTTGTTTGCCCCAGTCCTCCCCTGGAGATCTGTTCCATTAAATCATAAGTATTATTAATAAAAATCTTCCACCAACCAACTATATAGTTATCAACTTCAAAAATAAGATTCCTGTGAAAAAAGTGGATATGTGACAGCTGTGAAAGTGTTACTTCTTCCTTTAAAGAAACAAACCAAACCAGACCTCAGAACTTGCACTGAAAGCACCATGTCATGACAATGAGTCAACAGCAGGTTTCCACAACTTGTCAAAATAGGTATTTTGGTATCTGCTATAAAAGTGATGGAAAAGTTTAGTTTAAAATCTTTATGGATATGCATTTTATATGAACTTAAACCACACATGAAACTACATGCTGATCCTAGCGCTTTACTGGACTACGAACCTTGTGGTCCCATGGCTCAAAAAAGTGGATACCCGTGTGCAGAACACAGATATGGGGGCAAGTTCCTGATGGGAATGGAGTCAGAGTGCCAGTGTAATCCATTTTTTTAATATAAAGGCATCCTTTTGTGAGTTTCAGTCCACTAAATTAATTTGAAGTTAAAACCCAATTTTTTTCTTTTTATCAGACTTTAAAATTTCAAAAGGCAGTGAGGCAGAAATACCTTAAATAATCTATAAAGTTTAAGATGCTGCAAGGCAAATTAATTGCTAATGTGTCTGAATTTTGAGTGAAATTTGAAATGGCGGTTGCTACGTGCCAAATGTGACATTTCTTAATGAGATGAATGACTCCATTATCTCAGTATTAACTAAAGCACTGGGAGGAGAAACTGTAGGAGGGAATTCATAGGCTGGAAATCACTTTCCAGAACATAAATGGGATTGCAGCCTTGCGTGTTGTGGTACGCGGAGCAGAGCGTGCCGTGACAGCAATAAACGGTGCTTTGGTATGAAGAGCAGCAGCTGATGGGCAGGGTGCAGCGTGTATTTTGTTTCACTGACATTATAAACCACATTTCTGCAGCTCAGGCATGTTCTTGTTCTTCCTCTTTTTCTTTATTTAAAGTGCTTTTTGCTCAGAATGGAGATAAAGTGACAGAGTTTGTTTCAAAAAGGGTATCACGATACTTCTTATTTGTATAGTTTGTGACATTTGTAGCAGATTAGAGCAAAGTACACTATAATGAAATAATATTCCATGAGAAGCAAGTTTTGCAGGGAGAGGTAATATCTTTTATTAGATCAGTTGAAACAGCCGGAAAAAAACAGGTTGTCTTTCAGGAATGCAGTGCCTTCAGCAGGTTTGACAAAGAGGCAGCAAAGTCAAAGCAAAGTGCAAGGAATGAAATAACATTCCTTGTTGCTTTTTAAAACATTTTTTTCCTTAAGCAATATGAGGATAAAATTGTGTAATAAATGAATAGAAGATGCCTCATGTCCCCTTTTTTTTTCCTAGTTGATTTACCTTTTCCATGAGAAATATTATTTGTTGCTCCAAAAGTTCATATGATCAAAAATACTGTCTGAAAGCCAAAAATACCACTTGTAAATACATTCCTACTGCCTCTTAGAATTTGTATGTCTCCAGCTTTCTGTATCTTCTCTTGGCTGGGTTCCCAGTTTAGGGTGTAATATGCCATGGGCTCACTCTCTTCTGGAAAGAGAAAGCACTTGCATCATGGCAGATACAGTCCGTTTGCCAGCTCTAACTGGGAAAAGAGATGGGCACGTGAGAAAACTCCACTGTGACTTACATGAAGTGCTGCATTTTATTTATATATACATGCCCACACACATCCCTAAACTTTCAGCTTTTGGGTGTATTTTTTTGTATTTTAATAAATATTTTCTCTTAAAATCTCAATAAACAAAATATTAATTGTAATGTTTGACCATCTATAGAGAGTAAAATGTGGACAATGCTTTACACAAAGTGTCATTGTGGTTTTAGTAATTTGAAGGGACCCTGTTCTCTATGTAGAAGCTGATAAACAGTGGATGACTGCTTTACTTTGTGACTTACCTGGAACCAGAAAATTTTATGCTGCAGTAAATACCATGATCATGAGTAAGAGAGAATGCTGCTCTGCTGGGGAGAGAGCCTGGAAGGTCTGTGGATCCAAACAGGCACATTTGTGTTTTTATGTGTGTCGGACAAGGGGTGACTCAGTGGAAAGTGGCATTTACCGAGGGCTGTTGACATATTTTTCAGTGTTGAAGGGGGTTTTTGGAGAGAGAGAAGGAGTTTGAGGTTATTGGCTATTTGTAGTTTTGCTGAAATGGCTGCTGTGATGATTTTACTGTACTATCGATGAGAATTAGAACACCTACAGCCTCCGAGAAGCCTCCTCATGTTATGTGAAATGAAAATAAATCAGTGAGCAGTTTGTGCTCTTCATTGCCATAAGCAGTTTCAAGGACTATCTCTTCCCATAAATTTAACATATTCCCTTATTTATTAAGCACACGCTAAGTGTCATTTCCTCAAGGAAAATGCCACAGACACCCACGCACATTTTCAGAGACGAAACTGTGATGCTTTACTGTGTTTTGCCAAATGGCTGGTGGCAGCCTGACGGCACAGGGCTTTCCCTCAAGGATTATACTTACACTGTGTTAGCTGAGTATCTCTTGAGCTTAGCTGTGACTGGTTTAAAAAAGGCAAAATTTATAATTAAAGGAAGACTTTTTTATAATTTCTGTTATTTGATATTTGCATTTTTTTAATGGGTTGAGAGGATTATGCTAATTGTGCCCTGTTATTAACAAGCACGGCAAATGAAATTTTCTCAGTGCAGTTTCCAAATAAAGCAGCATTTCATTAATCCAAAAATTAGTTTATTTCTTTAAAAGTCTCCCATACTTCTCAACACATATGTACCGTCACATTCCATTTCTGAATGAAGAAGTTTTTACTGTTTCTGTGCCATTTTGTATTGCTGAATTTGTGATGCTGCATAGATGCATTGATATATATACCAACTTGTGACTTGTAACTAAAAGAATCAGAAGACAGATGTCTAATGACAGTTTATAGTTATAAGAATTGGAGAAATCACTTTTTCAGAAAAGTACATACCAAATAATTTCCTTATAATGATATGAGGAACTGTGTGATCTAAATCGTGTTAAACCACTTGTTTTTTATTCTAGAAAATAGTTATCAACATAGTATTACATACTAGCATTTCAAGCTCTTCACTGTCATTCAAGGCTGGGAATACTTTTTCTGTTGACCTGAGTAGTAACAGACTTTCTGTCATGTAAAAACATGTCTGGTTAGTATTTCATTACATTCATAGCATCATGATAGTTGAAAGATGGCAACGACAATCTGCTAGAAAATCACGCAGCATGTTTTAAGGAGAGCCTACACAAGAGCTAGTGCTAAGTCAGCAAATATATGTATTTTTAAGAAATTATTAATTAAGAGTAAATGAAAACTACCCAGACTAGGTTATATATAGTAGTTTATATTCAGGGAGTGGGCCTTAATTAATTAGTAAATTTACTCTTAATTAAGAGTAAATTAAAACTCTTACCCAGACTAGGATATATATAGTAGTTTATATTCAGGGAGTGGGCTGGTTTAAGTTCTCAAGAATGACTTGTCTAATTCAGATGTAAGAAGAAATAACAGAATTGCTCACATCAGAGTAAAATTAAACCACACTTTTGATACATTTCCTGATACATTTGTGTGCATTATGTTTTATCACCCATCCAAAAAAAAAAAAAAGGAGAAAAACTATCTAATGGCTTATTTCATTTGCCAGTCATTCAAATGATTTCCTGCTAAGGTTTTGATATTGCCCTTTGAGAGATGTTATAAGAAATGGAGCCTCAGATGTGATTAGGTCTTTGGAAAAAACGTTCATTTCTTCCCAGTGGATCATCCCCAGTTGAGTAACAAAAGTTATATAGAAAATAGGATCCAGCTGAGCTCTGATCGCTTTGTCTTGTGTTATGCTTCAATGCAGCTAATGCTAGGAGTGCTTTTAGAGAAGAACTTTTATGAGTTCTCTGAAAGACACAGGCAGCTGAAAACACAGGAGAAATTATTTTTATATATATAAATTGAGTCCCTTAATACCCTATTTTTACTTTTGTTTCTTATTTGGAGCCTTTTTACTGTAACTTCTAGCATTTTGGTTTAGCTGAGTGGTTGCAGTACAGGCGTTTCCCCCACAGGGTGTATATCAGCGCTGTTTTGTCTGAGCACTGTCTCCAAGTATAAAGTGTATTTCAGTTTTCTGTCTGGCCCTCAGCACAGACCCCAAGAACAGCAGTTGCCACCTAACCTGCTGTGTCCCTCTCCTCAAATATACATGAGTTAGCGGTTTTATCCAAAGGTGGCATTCAATGGAAACAGCACAAACCATTGATATTCTTTTTTTTTTTTCTCCCATATGCAGACCTGCTGATTATATCAGTTAATGAAATTTAGGTTGATTTTTAAGAAAGTAGTTGACACAAAGAACTGAGACATTCTTAGCATTGACGTGTCTATAGGGGCATCCTTTGCTAGGCCAAAATTTGCTAGTGCTTCATAGAGTAATGGAATGGTTTGGATTGGAAGGGGACCTTTAAAAGTTATCTAGTTCAACGCCCCTGCAGTGGGCAGGGACATCTTTGACTAGATCAGGTTGCTCAGAGCCCCATCCAGCCTGACCCTGAATGTTTCCAGGGATGGGACATCTACTACCTCTCTGGGCAACCTGGACCACTGTTTCACTGCTTGTATTATAAAAAAAAATAAAATTTAAAAAAATTACTTTATATCTAGTCTGAATCTCCCCTCTTTTAGTTTAAAACCATTTCCCCTAGTCCTATTGCTAAAGGTGCTGCTAAAAAACCTGTCCTTTCTTATAGGCCCCCTTCAGGTACTGGAAGGCCAGTATAAGATCTCCTCTAAGCCTTCTTTTCTCTAGGCTGAACAGCCCCAACTCTCAGCCTGTCCTCATATGAGAAGTGTTCCATCCCTCTGATAATTTTTGTGGCCTTCCTCTGGACCTGCTCCAGCAGGTCCATGTCTTTCCTGTGCTAAGGACCCCAGAACTGGACACAGTACTCCAGGTGTGGTCTCACGAGAGCAGAGTAGAGGGGCAGAATCACCTTCCTCAACCTCCTGACCGCACTCCTTGTGATGCAGCCCAGGATACAGTTAGCCTTCTTGGCTGTGAGCACACATTGCCAACTCATGTCCAGCTTTTCATCCACCAGTACCCCCAAGTCCTTCTCCTCAGGGCTGCTCTCAATGCTTTCATCCCCCAGCCTGTATTGATACTGGGGATTTCCCCAACCCAGGTGCAGGACCTTGCACTTGGCCTTGTTGAACCTCCTGCTTCCCTCCTGTTCTGTTGTAATGGAGTAGGTGTGCTTTGTACAAGACTGGCCTGTTGTGTGTTTTGGTTATGCAAAACATTTTGTGCATCACCCACCTCAACAACAGTGGCCAAAGATTAAATATAATCTTATCAGCTTTAAATCACCCCTTACATTGTACAGGGAAAGCTTCATTAGATCTTGAATCCAAGTCTCATTACATTAATTGTTCCCTCCAAAATCTTTTGTCCTGTCTACTTTTATCTGGGAGGGAATAAAGCAGATGGAGCCAGGCTCTTGTCAGTGATGCTCAGGGACAGAAAAAGAGGCAATGGGCACAAATTTAAATACAGGAATTTCTTCTTCAGTGTAAGAAAAACCGTTTCCACTATGAAGATGGTCAGGAATGGGAACGGGTTGCTCAGAGAAGTTACAGAGTCTCCATCCTTGGAGATACTCAAAACCAAACTGAGCATGGCTGTGAGCAACCCGCTGTTGCTGACCCTACGCGGAGCAGGGGGATTCGACTAGATGATCTCCAGGGATCCCTTCTACCCTCAACTCTTCTGTGATTCTGCAAAATTATTATACAGTAATGTATTTGCATATGTAAGTATAATAATAAAGCTGGGTCTGTATTAGCAAAGAGGATGAAATGATCCCATGCTTACAGTCTAAACTGAGACCAAATATGAACAGACAAAAGCCCACGAATGAGTTCCCAGTGACAGGTGGTGGTTTTGTTGTAATACAAAATTTTAGCCTTGGATGGGATCATTTCCATTATTTTGTGACTGCCATTTAAATGCGTTTAATGAAAAGTTCTTGTAGCTTGTTCAAATGTATAAAATATATTATGCTTGCAAACCTATTTATAGACCTGGCTGAAAACACCAGTGCATGTATGCATGTGGGTACATACTGATGTTTGATATATTTGGTGACAAACTAAACACATGGCTGGAGATGATGTGACTGTGATGGCGAAAGGCTAACACTTTGGAGTCATGATAATTATTTCCATGAATAATTCCATCAGCTTAGTGCTCAGCAGCAATAAAGAGAAAAATTATTAGGAGAAGAGTAGAGAATAAAGTAGAGGAGATCACTGTGCAGCTGGGTGTTTCTGTGGTACTCCCAGGACGTGAATCTTGCATTCAAGTCTGGTCATCTCTCAGACAGGGTACTGGACAGGGTTCAGGAAGTAATGACAAAGATCATCAAATGCATGGGAAGGCTTTCAAACACGGGACAACTGAGTATGAAGGGACTCTTTAGCCTGGATAATAGATCATTTAGGGGAATATAGCAGTGGTCTACAAAATCATGCATAACACTGGAAGAGTGAGTGGACAGGGCCTGACTATTTTCTGACAGTTTCTGCCAGTATCGGAACTTTTGGCCATCAAATAGTAAGACACTGTTTCAGAGCGAACATAAGACGATGGATCTTCATGTAGTAGGTGAGAGATACACCTCACTTGTCAGAGGATATGGGATAGATTAGGAGGTTTACATGGGGGACTGGGCAAGCACTTTAAAGAAAAGTCAAGGCATTTCTTAATGGACAAACCACCTGAGGCTCAGGAGATGCGCTGAGATAGAAACAGTTGGAGTCTGGCAAAATGACAGCAGGAGGGTCTTGCCCTGTGCTGATTCTTCCTTAAGTGTCTGCATGTGAAGCAAGATACTAGGATAGAGGGGCCCTTGGTGTGAATGAGTACAGCCTGACGATTTGTGCCTTTGCTCAGGTTTTTAGAGGCATACCCTCTGGAGCTTTGCAGTGCTGGATAGTATTACAGTAATTGCACAGCTGGATAGTAGCTCCATTTCAGTGTTAAAATCCCATGTAGCTTTTGAAAGGTTGGGCTTTCTCTAGTTTCTGTATTAGATTACAAGTTACAAAGAAAGAACCAGTTGAATAAGCCCCTTGCATAATTGGAGCCTTTTTTTTTTTTTTTTTTTTTTTTGAATGTAAGGACTTTTTAGATCAAGCATCATGACTTTACCTTAAAACCAAAAAGGGATATACTGATGCCTCGTCATTTCTTCTGGCATGTTATGAAAGAGTAAAGTGCACCACTAGTGAAGAAAATGGTAGTTGAGCCAACCTGCTTTGACACATGGGGAGTTCAAACAGCAAAGTACAGCCCTTCATGGACAAAGGGAGCAATTATAGAACTCGGTGCTAAAAAAATCCACATAAATAACATTTACTTCAGAGCATGTATTTGTAAAGATATTTTTAAAGTTGAAGTTACTGTTTTGTGTTGTTCCTAAGCCTTATTTTACTGTTGCACTTTGTAAGTGTTGAGTTGTGGAATGAACTCCACTGTCATGACAGAAATAGTCTTCAAGTATAGTAAGTACCTGTGAGAAAAAAAAAAAAAAAAAGTTTCTTGATTAAGACATTGAGTTTGAACTCCAACTGGTCTAGCTAATCCCCAGCTCTGCCAGGGGCTTGCTGTATAACCTACAGAAGGATTTCTAACTCAGTATTGAGCATCAAGACTGCTTAACTTTGGTGTTGTGTCCACTTCTCTTCGCTGGCTGTTTGGGGAACCTGAGTCTGGAGTCTGGTGGCATAGCTAATATGCAGTCTGGGTCACTCACTACTGTCTTTTCAAGCTAGACATACAAAATACAGACCAAATGTGGTCCTCAGCATCTCTCTTCCCTGTTTTGAAACAAAACAAGTTATTCTTTTTCCATCCCATTATTCATTTTCCAAGCTTGGAAGGTTCCTTAGGCAAGAACTACCTTTTACTCTGTTTCTTCATTGGCTGATATATGGATATACACACATAAATCATGCAATATGTGTGATTATAGTGTAGATGAGAGAGGTCTAGTTAGAAATAAGTCTGTCCAAGCTAATTTTGACATAGTAGGTGTGACATTTTAAAGACATAAGAAAGCACCTAGAATTCCAGCAGGGAAAGGATGTGCTGGTGCCAGAATCAGGGACGGAGAATGATTTCCAGCTGGTGAGCACACAGCTGGAGAAAGAGGGTGTGACTACTTTTTAGGAAGTAGATGCAGGTTAGGAGGGAATGCAGGGTGTACAGAGACTTTCTTCAAAGAAAGGAGAACTATTCTGGAGGTCTAGAGTGACTGGAAGATTCACTGCTGACCTGTGTAATGGTTAGTTGATTTCCTTATTTTTTTATCTCTGCTTGAGTAAATTAAAATCCTGCAAAAGAAAATGTTGAACAGAAGGATGATCACTGTTTATTCACCTAACTTAGAAAATGAGGGCACTAGTTGTCTTTCTATAGAAGCTTCTCTGTTTCTCTTAAGTAATTATAATCAGCAAGTTTTTTAATATAGTTTTCAACTTTCTGAGTTTTTACAAGGTTTTATTTTTCTTTAGTAGCTCTGTAAATGGTGGGCTTTAATTAGTCTTTCAGAGGCCTGATCTGGACAGAAGGAAATGATGGTGAAAAAACAGGAGAATTAAACTTTGTGAAGCTTAATGGACTGAGAATCATGGAAGTTCAAGCTGGTCAAAAAGCCTGTCTCTTTGTATCAGGAAAATATGTATGTTTCAGGGGAATTCCAAGGCTTATGATGTAACAATTTGGGAACCTTTAGTTCATCAACATTACCTCATCATTTTCTTTCCTCTCCTTTTAGAGTGATGGAAGATATTTGTAGCACTGACTCTTCAAGAGCAGAGAAGTGACACTTCCTGAACTTCCAAAACTTTGGCCATTAATAAGCCCCAGGTCAAACTAAAATATTGGCCATTTCAGTTTTATGTCATCTTGTTGCTCATCATAGTTTTATAGCCCTTAACTGGCAAAGACTTCTTGCTAAATGCACTTTTTTTTTTTTTTTTTTTTTTACAAGGCACTGAGGAACTAGTTATAACAGCATTTCCAAATTTAAAGAGCTTGAAAATAAGTCAGATTTGTGGATCTCAAATCCTTTTAAATGCCATTGCAGTTTTAAGAAAGTTGACTTTTTTCTTTTTCCTCTAAATTATTGCAAGGTGCTGAGGAGACACAGAAGGTGCTCCAGACCTCTCTGCATTTTGCATCAAACTAGGCAGATTTTTTTAGTTTGAAATTGCAGGGGTTGCAAGTGTCCATGTGGTGAAAGGTGGAACGGAGTTTCGTGTCTCCATGAATGCAAATGTGCTACAGGTAATTACAGAAACACAACTATAAAATATCCAAACTCATGAGAGCGTCACTATGGATAGACCTTTTGGCAGACAGCTAGGCTTCTGGACCACAATGTTCTGTACTTTATAACTGGAGAGACTATTCTGCTCTCTCATTCTCTGGTTACTTTATAATCACATTTCTGTTTATTCTTATGCACATCCATAAAACTAATATAAAAAATCCTTGTCCCATAAAAAGCAATTACCATCGGGTTTGCAGTGTTTTTAATTGAGTTGATTGCATGCAATTCAACCTGTTTTTATTAGAGGTTCAGAGTAGTCTGAAGCTGCTGAGTAAAAGGTGGTTGAGAAAAAGAAAACAATAATGTCTCAGACTTCAATCATATACTGCTGTGCAGACTCTTCAAACTCTGAAAGAGCAGGAATTTGATTTTTCAAGGCCCTTGGAAATCAGCAGAGTGACTTTGCTGTTATTTTCTGTAAAGTATTTTGTAAGAAGAAGGAGCAAGAAAAGAATAGCGACAACACCTGACTTTTGAAGTCAAACCTGACACAACTGCAGTGTGTGACTTTTGGCACCATCCCTGTGCCATAGTGTCTTTGTCTACAGAATGTGAATAATAATGTAGTTTAATTCACAGGGAGCTTCCATGCAAATTATTTTTCTTTGCTTTGAGAGTCCCAGATTTTAAAATACTATCATCAAATAGTGTATCCTGGAAAAAAGGAAATGACTGTGTAATCAGTCTGAATGGGCTTCAGACCATACACCCATTCTTGCTCACATTTTTCTGGCCATTTACTCACCGTACTGATCAAACCCCATTCTGCTTGAGAACAGCAACATGCGTCTGAATATTTCAAAGGGAAAAATTCCCTTGAAATGCATCGTTCTGTCCTTGAAATTGGTAACTGATTTGTCATAATGAGTATTATAAAAAAGTTAGTGGGCGTTTAAACTGAGATTTCAATAGCTGACTTGTGAATGTGTTGAGCTGGGAGGGTGGAGGAGGAACAAAGGGGGGAAAAAAGGGAAGAAGAATTAGATGAGAGATGGGGAAGAGAGGTATATGTAAGAGGATAGATTGAATCTCTAAAACTTTCAATGGCAAATTTTCTCTTCCCCTTTATAGTCTATAACCTTCGTGGTTTAGGAGGACAGGGCATAAGATTGTATTATTACATCCAGCCCCAAGTCATCACGGGTATCTATACTACACATTTAGCTAAACATTTATGATCCCAATGAGACTACCTAAATTTAACTAAGGACTTCTCACTGATTAAGGTTATGGAAGGAACTCTATGCTCAAAATGAAAGCCAAGAGGAAGTGGAGACACTCAGCATACTGAAAAGATAAATTTGAGCCTAAGACGTGACTGTGCAACCATTCTTGACGTCCGTGAGAACTTTGTCCTGTGGATAGACTTATGGGAGAGACAGTGAGATGATGTCTGCAGTGTCACACTCAGCAAAGTGACGAAACAATCAGTGGCATGATTGATCTTAGAACAATGTAAAAAATCATTAGGAGACTAGCTAGGACAAACTTAAACTATTGCAAATTGCATGGATAGAATGAGGGACAGAGAAGATAATAGGAGATTTTCAGAAGTAAGCATTTTAAAACTTGGTTAAGTAAATGTTATTCATGTTTTGTTAACAAACCAGATCAACACCTAGACCAAATCATCATATTTTAGGTACTAAACTATAGGAAGTGGTGGAAAAGACTCAATTTTGGTAGATATCTCTCTAAAGTAGTCCTAGTAATGATAAGATTGTCTGTGACTTGGTTTGGTTCTATTGATCAAGCAGAGATTGTAAGACAAATTAAAGTAAAAATGCTGTCATTAGAAGTTTCATAAGTTCTCAAGCCCTTCATTTGTTTTTGTAGCATGGATTAGAAGAAAATCTTTGGTTTTTGAAAACATTCCCCCCCCTTGGAAGATATAATTGTGATTTTTTTCTTGGAAATTGAAAAGCCTTCTCTTGTTGAACATTAGTCTTCTGATATTCACTTTTGTAAGGGCACCAAAAGTACCTGTGTTCTGTCAGTAGCTGCTAAAGTTCTTGTCAGCTCCCTTGTCAACTTGCTGGGTAGTCCTTAAAGGCAAGTGTCATCTGCACCAGTATGACTTTTGTACTGTGCAGATATATGTGTAATATGAGAATATCATAGATCCGAAGGGTGGAGCATGTACATGATTGTCCTATGGGATGAATTAATCCTAAAGGCTTCTGTTCAGTGTCCCTTTTCTCTTAAGAGGATTTACAGGACGTGGACGCTACGTGTGATGGAGGAAATTGTAGGATGTATGCGAGATGAGGTGGAACACTACCACATAGTGTCAGTGTTGCCATGGAAAAATGAGTAAAGTCATATGGTGAAAAGAAAATACATCTGCCTGGGAAATTTGCCATAGCTTGGGGAAAAAAATAAAAGTTGACTTTAACTAAAACAAGATCCAGTAGGGAAGCTGTTTAGGCCAATTTCAGATACCATAACTTGTCTGCTTTCACTCCAGTACTGGCCAGCCCTGTCACATTACTATTCAGAATATTTTCAAGATCACGGTTTGTTGAATTGAATCCTGGAGTGCAGTCAGGTGGCCTGGATCAGTGGGAAAGGGCAGCAGCACAAGGAAAAGTCATGTAATAGGGGTTAGAGATGGAATATGGCTCTCTGCCTGGGTGCTGTCCATTTTGGGCAGAACAATGGAGTGGGACGTATCTGCACCCTTGCTGAGATGTGTTTTGTCTCTCCTGGAGGGTCACAGGCCCGTTGCAAAGTCTGCCAAACCAGCCTCACTTACTTACTTGTAATGTGGTGGTGTTCAGTACTGAACTGAAGAAGAGCTTGTCTCCCCATGCTTTGCATTGTTGTTGCATCTGGCTATACGCCCTAAAAAATCAATAAATCAGACCACCCCAAAGACAAATCCTTAGTCCTGGTGATTTGCACCATATTATGGAGGCCAAGACCTTCAAGTCATGAGAAGTGCTGTAGTTCAGTGTTTGCTATTGAAAACTTCCTCTCATTCCTCCACCAGGCACACACAGAAGCTGTTGTTTAAAGGAAAAAAACCTTTTTATAAAGGGTTCCTAGAAATGCACCAGTTGCTTGAGTTGTGTTGGGAGATTCCTGAGGTGGGGGTGGAAGTTAATGTGCTTGCTCTGAAACATACACAGTTGGATATTTTGCATGAGTGAAAGCTTCCTGAAGCCTTTCAGTTGTTGTCCAGTGGCTTTTGAAGATCATAGTTTATCATCTTTAAGGATGACAGGGCATGTCTGCATACAGCTTATTGCCATGTACCAGAGGACTGAGAAAAAAGCAAATCTCTGCATCTTCCTGAAAATTAAAGAAGAGGTCAAGAAGTACTTGTAATGGCAGGCTTTTTGTCAAGGCAATGAGCAGGCTGTTCACTGAAAATGCTCACTGAGTTTCACTTCCATCTTTACATCATTGTCTTTATTGTTGTTGGCCACATCCAGTCTCTGTCCTAGTTATGTACAGGGAAAGCTAAGTCACATTTTGAAGATGCAGTAATAATTTTGGAGGTACAAGTGCTTATTTCTTTCAAAATTGAATCTGAAGAGATGTAGAAATAAAAGAATTAAGATACTAAGTATCAGCCCTTGTTTCTTCACTGGCAGATCCTGTTATCTTTTCCAAGATGTTTGCAATACATATTAGCCAGCTGATGAGACTAGATCAGACCATCTGAGACAACTGACCTTTAAAACTGAGCCCTTAACAAGAGAGTTTTTCTTCTGAATCTATTGTACTTACTTCAAACTATTATAACTTTATGAAGTATGGGTTTAGGGTTTTTTTTTCCCATTTTATAGGCTACATAGCAAAATTGTATCCAAATTAATGGAGTTTGGTTATGATGACATAACAGTACATACAACTGAATATTAAGAAAGCCATCATATACTAACCTGTAAGAAGTAAGAAAGCTGCTATGGTTCCTTTTCAGAGCTGGAAGATTCAGATTTTTTCTCTACTGATTTTCTGTCCCTTGATTTCCTTATCTGTAAACCTGGTGTTAGAAGATGATTCTATATTTTGGAATACGTAGAGATACAAGAGGAGGAAGGACGATACTTAGCCTCAGGTTTGGTTCCCAGAATGGAAAACTTACATGGAAGAGATAGCTAATTTAGAGAAACCCATAGTACAGCTACTGCACACAACACAAGCTACCAACTGTGATTTAGCAAATGAAGGATAAAACCTGTATCTGAAGACTTCAAGCCACAGTTATAAAGTATTACAGGAAAAGTAGGAGATGCAAAAGTAGGAGGGACATCACCAGTGTCCTAGGTTTCTGTGGCACTGGAGGACTGATTAAATAAAAGTTGTTGGTGATGGAAGGAAAGAAGGAAACAGAGAATGCCCCATGCTGTGGAGAGTTACAGGATCTGCTGAGGGGATTTGACTTGGGTGGGAAATTCCCTTCTGTCCCTGAATCTGGGTATCAAGTGAATTTTGAGGAGGTTCTCGTCTTCCAGGTACTGAGAAATTTATCCTGATAGAGGCTTCTACAGATCCTGCTTACATATTGCACCTAACCACCTCTAGAGAAAAGCATCAGAGAAAGGCATCTACACAAACCACAACCACCCCTTCATTTGGTGGTCAGTGAAGCTAAGTTATGAAAACTTTACCTGCTACAGATGATCCTATAATGCAGTTTTTAAAATAGATAATAGTGAACAGAAAGCAATCCAGTCTTCCAACCAGCCTGGAAAATACCATTGAATCAGTTACCCAAGGACTTACACTGTCATTTAATTTCAAATAATCTATTATTCTATGTTTGTTTAGACTACTGTGGTCTTTGAGTGGCTGGTGAATTCTTAGTTGCTCCTCCTTTTTATTTAGACTAAGATCTTCAAGGCAGGGACTGTTTATGACTGGCTGTATATGATACCCAGAAGACCTCTATGCAGACCCCAGAAACTTGTAAGCACTGTTAGAATTCAATATTGGATTAAAAAATGACGTTTAACAATATTAATAAAGGGGTTTACAGGAAACAGTGATTTCTAGTCTTAGCAGCAGTTTTTTATTAATGTATAGATTTTATTCCCTGTACACTTAGCTTTGTCCTCTGGTAAATATTGCTGGAGAATAGAATTAACTGATATTACTGCTTGCTTACGTGTGGCCTGAACTTATAATGCAGAGTCACAGTCTGGGTTTGTTTTTTTCTTTTTTTTTTTTTTCTTTTCTTCTTTTTTTTCTTTGTCCTGACAGAAAGATTTCGGGATTTACTGCTTCTACATTCAAATCAAGATGCAGAGATTCTGCCCATCTTTCAGCAGAGGCGCTATCCCAAGTAAGTAAGATTGCCTTCTTGGGAGAAATAAAATCTTTCTCTATTTGCAGCGAGGGAGAGTGAAGCACTTCCAGCACTGCACATGCTTTCGGTGTGAATCCTGAGGCAGAGCTGTCAGCTCTGAGGGACCCACACTTGCACTGAGCTTTGCAGCTTTCCAGTGGTGTCAGGGAGAAGCAGACGTGCTTTGCAAGCGTGCCCGGCTGTCGGCGGGGAGGTGGTGGCAGAGTGCAGACGTTAAGTTGCCTGGATCAGTGTCTGGTGTAGCTTTGTTTCACTTGACACCATGTTGATACAGGCAGATGTTTTGTCAGGCTAATCCCCACTCTTGTCTTGTGGGATTCCATCATTTATGGTGACAGATTCACTTGGATTTTAATAGGCTTCTCTCTGGAAGCCTGCAAGCACCAGAAAACATTTTTTTTCTGCCCTTTTTAGGGATATATATACAGGCAAACCAAAAGGGGAGTGTTGGGTGTTTAGAAGGTCTCGCATGTATTGAGTACCCTGGACAAAACCTCTTCTCTCAAGTGACATACCTGAACAAAACAATAAATGCTTCTTGTTATAGTGCTAGTTAAAAGAAACGGTCACTTTCAGCTAAGTCTTGAAAAGAGGCGATGAAGCAGAAAGAAGAAAAATAAATAGTCCTCGCATTAACCATGACTAGAGTGAGCAGTGAAAGAAGGCTAGTGCAGGATGGGCAGTGGGAGGAAAAGAAAGAAAGAATGTCTGGAACCAGTCAAGCAATGATGATGGAAATAAGCAAAGTTATTTATTTTAATTATTATTGTTAGCAAGTTCCTGAAATAGATAAGAAGCCAGTGGAGCTAAGTGTTAGATAGAGCTCTTAAAATCTGATAATACCTTTTTTTGTTTTTAAGGGCAGGCAACAAATAGAGGGTCTGAGTGCTGAAAAACAGTCACCTCCTTACTGTGAATACTTGAAAAAAAAAAAACCACTCAAGGGTGAAATCCTGATTCTGAAGATGGTGAAGCTTTCAAGGGAGACAGGATTTTATTACCCTGAATTTATTGCTTACATTATCCATTGTCAATGTTTTACTGGCGTACTATGGAGGTACAATATATGAGACTGTGGGAGACACTTTATGTTGATGGACTGGTCTGTTTGTTTCACTAGGACTTCTGTTAATTATTGCTTTTGTCCTCACCCTTCGGAGCACTGGAACAGTTACTTTACTGTGGTAGTACAATGTATTGCTTGGTTTAGATGTTTTCACTTATGGTATGGACACTATCAGACTGGTCTGAAAAGCTAGTTTATCATCCTTCTTCAAAGAATGGGTTTATCTCTATAAAATCTTTCCTAAGGTGTCTGACTTTCCATTTTTACATTCAATTTATTTGCCAACATTCTTGGAAAATACAGCCTACTAGCTATGGTACATGTTGTCAGATTCATAGAATCACAGAATGGTTTGGGTT
>NW_010333590.1:0-21231 GCF_000700745.2 Antrostomus carolinensis
CACACACCTTGGGGGAGCGATCTCCATGTGTCCAGCACTGTAATAAAGAATACCTGCTTTCTAAAACTCCAATACAAGTCTTAGAGAGTTTCTCTGATTGGTTTTCTCAGTATCACCCTGTCCCTTGTGCCGCTGAGGGGAGAAAGTAGAGAAATCGGGAGCAAAGTAATTTGAGTCTGGGAAGAAGGGAGGGGTGGGAGGAAGGTGTCTTAAAGATGTGATTGTTGTGTCTCTGTGTGCTACTCAGATGAATGACAACGAATTAAATTGATTTTTCTTCCCCAATTTGAGTATGTTTTGCCCATGACCACAACTGGTGAGTGAGCCGTCACTGTCCTCATTCTAATCTGTGCCCCTTTATTGTCATTCCCTTCCCATCAAACTGTATGGGAGGAGTGAGTGCAGGACTGCATGGTCCTACTGTGGTTAAACCACCAAACGTGCTAAGCTCATTTCCTTTTCACTTTGAGGCCGTCTCCCCCACTTGAGTTTAAATACAAGGCTAGACTCTTTCAGATGAAAACAAATTTTTGTCACAGTTTTTTTTTTTTTTGTTTGTTCGTTTGTTTGTTTTTCAAACAAAGCTTTTAAAGAACAGGCAACTTTAAGTTCTATTATTATTTTTTTTTTCCCTTTCCAGTTGTGAAATTTACAGCTGCAAGGTTTTCAAGAGGATGTCAATGTCTTTTTGCACTTAGCAAAAAAAGAAATCTAACTAAATGAAACAAAACAGTTCTTGTAGTTTTTTTATTAATTTTTTTTTTTTGCTTCCTTCTTACCCTTACAACCCATTGCCTTAGGAATTTTGTCTTCACTATGTCCTGCATGAGATGTTAAACACCTAGTTCTCAAAAAAAACCTGAGAGAAGCAGTGCTGACAAACTAAGGAATGTATCTGGAGTTTGGACAATAGTGATTTTGTCATATCTGTTTTCCTCACCTCCAGAGCAGCACACTGTTTTCCTCCACTGTATTTTTCCACAAGTAATCAGGCAGTCTATTGGTACATTTTTCCTCAAGCTTTCTTTCTTTTGAAGCAAACATAAAAATAACAAAAACACTGAGAAGAGGGCATAAATGTTCATAATATGAATTTCAAAGCTGCTGAGTTCTGAAATCTATTTCTTTAATGTACAGTGTAGTACAGAATTTTAAAAATTTTCCTCTTGACTGTATTACTTGCTCACATAATAGTAGTTGTCTTTCATGTGTATTTACACAATTATTTTCAGTGTGGGTTAGAAAACTGTGAGACTAATGTAGTTAGTAAAACCCCAAGTATCTGATTTTTATTAATTTTACTTTTTAAAAAAAAAAATCCTTTAAGGCTGTCTGTATGACTAGTTTTAGTATTTCTCAAAAGCCAAACTTACATATGAGACTTGAACACCAGCAGCATATTTTCCTTTTTCCATTTCAGTACACATGTGCACTTACCAGTGTTGAGCCCAATAGTCCATACGTTACCTTCTACCTGAGCTCCATTATTTTGACTTTTACTCAAATTGGCAATCTTTGTTGATGTACTGTGTGCAGGTGCCCAGGCGCTGGCAGTGGGTGGCTGCAGGGATGGTACCTGTGAGGACACAACTGGTTCCAGATGGCTCCAACTGACCCACCACAGGGCATGGCTAAGCCTCTCAGCAGATGGTGGTACCTTGAGGAAAACGTGCTTAAGAAAGGAAAAAAAAAATAAAAATCAGAGAGTCAGAGGAGGAGAGGACAAAAAAGTGCAAAACAGCAGAGGAAGCACCGAGGTCAGAAGAGGAGGAGGAGGAGGTGCTTCACAGTGGTGTAGATATACACATTGCAACCCATGGAGGACCTCATGACTGAGCAGATGAATATTCCTGAAGGAACTGCAGAAAAGAGCAGCAGAACTGTTTGCTATCCATACCCACCCCAACACACATAAGCACACACTGCAGCATTAGTTGCCTCACCAGAGGGACCAGGAGGTAATAAAGCAGAGGGAGGAAAGGAGTTGGGAGTGATGGAGCAAAGAAGGTCACAAGCCCTGGTTCTCATGGGAGACTTTGAACCCCACAGCATTTCCTGGAAAGGAATATAAGAAATCCTGGAGATTTCTGGAGAATGTCAAAGACAATTGTTGGACACTGATGATTAACAGGTTGATTAAATGAGAACTTTGCCACTCTTGAATAAGAAAAAAATGTTGGGGGTATTAAGGCTGATGACAAACTTGATTACAGCAGTCAAATGACGGTGGTGTTTTAGCTACTGAAAGAAGTCAGCTAAACAAAAAACAGATTTGCAAACTTGGGCCTGAAGAATGCAGGTTTCATTTTGTTCAAGCATCTGGTTGGCATTTCCCATGAGAAGCTGCCCTGAAGAGTAAAGAGGTCAAGGACAGATCCTGAACAACCTCCTTCAAGCACAAGAATGGTCCATACCACTGGGCAGAAGGTCAAGATGGTGCAACAGTACTCTAGACTGGTTGAATACAGAACACTTGTGTTAACTCAAATGTAAAAAATGAAGTGTACAGGAGGTGTAAGTGAGGACAAGATATACAGAAGGAATACTGAAACATCGCCTGAGTATGCAGGGATGGAAATAGGAAAAGCAAAACGAAGTGGAGTCGAGTAACAAGGGAAGCATGAAGACCTCTTTCTACTGTATTAGCAACAAAATGAGAACAAAGAAAAATTGTAACCTGCTATGAATTAATTAGATTTAATTGAAAGAATAGTTTGGAAGTCCTTTGTGATTGTAAAATCTGCCCTTAAACATTTGAAAAAATAAAGAAAAATGTTATGTTATAAATTCAAATATTCAGAATTTCTGAGGAGTCTGGGATAGATTAATAGTTTATGATACGACTTACAGAATTAGAAATAACATTCAGGGTCTGATTTATGTTTTAATTTTGCTGATACGCTTCCTTGTCTGTGAGTCTGTTAAATTGTACTTCTATTACCTATAAATATTGATCTAATAAAGAAATCCCGAAGCTATTAGTGAGATTGAATGATTTAAAAGAACAATTAAATAAAAAATATGTTGATTCTATTCTTTTATAATTTCATTTTGAACATAAACTCTGAGATAAATTTTAATATTCCATTTCCTAGAACTTCACTATACTACACCTTTTACTATCAAATTTTGCTTATTTAGTCTCTGAGATTTAAAATATTTTCCAAAAAATATCACTATGCTTACAAAAATAGTCTTAGAGCCACTAGTGATTATAACAACGGATTTAAATTGAAACAGTCTTTCTTTAATTATTTCTCAAATAATGCACACAATTTCAAAAAGGTACTGACATGTTCCAGTCCTACACTTTATATTATGAATTCATTTCCAGTTCATTCAAGTTTCATTCATTTGCTGTGCTCATGAATAAGGGCTATGCCCTATGCTATATACTTTTTCCTGACTTCTATCTTTCTCTCATTTTGACTGCCTGCAATACATCTATTGTTTTAGGCTTTATCTAGCAGCATGAATATCGTCTCCAGAGGTAGATTCTCTGCCCCTTTCACAGTCTCTTATTATTTGAAATTTAATAGTCAATAATATCTTCCAAGAATACAAGTACAATTTCTCTTTATCCCACAATTCATCTTGGGAATCTTGATTTGGGGAATTTTCTCAGACTACTGTCAATATAGTCTTGAAAGGTCTTCACAGTTTTTATCTTGAAACTGTTAGGTGCTGTTTTATTACCTTCTATTGCGTGTTTCTATCTCCTGTAATAATAGCTGTGACCTAAGCGTGGTCAAAGAATGCTTAAGACTCCATTCCTTATATTGTATTCTCCCCCTTCAGGCTATCTTCTAATGTGCACTTCTTATTTTCTTTGTCATTTCTTCTCTCTTTTTAATGATAGGTGGCTGTTTCACAAATAATCTCATAAAGGGGATCTCATAGCTACACATAAGTAAATATAAGCAAGCAATTTTTTACTACTATAAAGTTCTTTTACTAGTGAAAAACAATAAATAGATCTAAAAGAAGGTAATCTTTCCTACACAGAGGACAAATCTTGTAGCCAGATGAGAAAGGCGGGCAGTAAAAGGAAGGAAAGTAGACGGAAAGAAGTTTAAAGCATGAATTATGGTAAAATTGTATACTTAGTCTCCAACATTATTGGCTATTAAAAGACACAGCTGCCCTAATTAACTAGTAAAGAGTTAATACATACACTCTGCAAAATGCTTCAGAGACTTTTTCAATGTCTTTTTGCACAATCTAAGATATTCCACCAACATTCAGAGAGAAATAAAGAGTTTTTGCAATTAAATAGTGAGAATGTGGCCCAAAGCGTTTTATAATCCAATCTGTTGAACTGAAATGGATGAATAAAATATCTGAATGAACACTTTGGTAGGGGCAGGGAACGTATCCTAAAATAAATCTTCCAAGTTTTTGACATTTTAACTGGAACTGAAAAATCAACTGAAGACATAATAAAACCATGCAAAAGTAGTTTAAATTACCTTAATCATAAGTGCAGAACTATTACATCACAGTGCTGCTTCCATGAACAATATGACTGAGGCATTCTAAAAGCCTTAACCTCTATTTAATTTAGCCTAATTTGTTAATAATTTCCATTAAAAGTACATATCCATAGACCGTAATAAAGAAAAAAATAGTTTAAAAAATGATAATTTATAATGGTATCATCAAATTTGCATACAAGTAGAATATGGACTGTACAACTGAAGAATGCTTATTTATAAACCAGCATATTATTACAGCCCTGCATTTGAATGAATGCAGAAATAAACCACAGAATGAGAAGTGTAAGGAAATGAAGACTTGTACCATATTTCTCATTAAATAAAGAACCTTCAGATCAGATTAATAGTTCTTTCCTTGGGTCATAAATGGAAATTATAATACTCAGATACTTCTGCTGCCACACGTACTACTCTGGCAATATCGGATAACAAATAGCTTTGTCGTATATGATGTTTTATTTTTGACCATATTTCAGAAAGGGAAATTGTATTTTTCTAGATCTTAGATATGGATCTGCATCAAGAATATATACACAATATAACATATCTAAGATCCTTAAAAATAGAACTTTAAACTGAACATACATACCTACTCATATTTTCATTAAAGATTGCCTTAAGAATGTTCTCCACTACTTGCACTCGGTTCTGGTGTGATTTGTGACATCTAACTGGTATAAATATAGAAAAATATCATAGGATAGATCTCTGGAATCATATCAGTTCACAGGGAGTGGAACATAACTGGTTTTTTGCTTGTTTTACTCTTTTTTGTTGTTGGTGGTTTTACATTTGAATGGTGAGATAAAAGAAAGTGCTAGCTAACAGTCAGTGTAGTGATAATATTTGGGTTAAAATAGTTCTTTGAACCAAAATTTTACTTGTTTTACCTACACGTTTTGAACAACTATTAATCATAACTTATGCCACTGAATCCTATCCCTTTTGACTTCAGTGAATGTAGTGATAATATTTGGGCTAAAATAGTTCTTTGAACCAAAATTTTACTTTTTTTACCTACACATGTTTTGAAAAACTATTAATCATAACTTTATCCACTGAATCCTATCCCTTTTGACTTCAGTGAATAAAAAGACTTAGTGTGTTTCTGAGTCAAAATTGTGTATTCTGAAATACAAAATATTTGTATTCTGAAACAGTGGAAGAGTACAGATTACACAAAAACAGACCCTCATTTCTGTGAGTGACTGAACATGAGAAAATGGCTAACCAATTTTTATAGGCAAAAAAAGTTCTAATACTGACAATTCCCTCCTCATTTCATCCTATACAAAGTGTACCTAGCCTTGGAAAACAGCTCAGGCATGGTAGAAAACATTTTGTCTAGAGGAAACAAAACACAGAGGACAGAGGAGTTATATCCCTCACCTGAAAATATAGAATTTATTTGTTCTCAGTATTTTCAAGAAGAATGTGATCAGGCTAGCTTATTGAGTGTCTGAGTACACTGTTACTATAATTTACTCTATTTTTCCATCAGGTGTTAGTGGAAGGCACTTTTCTGGACTGATACAAAATATAAGAAAAAAGCAAACAACTTTTGTTTTTTAAAATTATTGTAATTTGCATTAAAAAGTTGACAATCAGCTAAGTTGATATACAGACTACAATAACATGTCAACCTGGATTGTCTATGCTTTGATATTAATTTATTGGTAGGAACCACTGAAGGAAGGGATGTACTCTGACCTAGTTGTGTTTTGGTTTCTGAACAAGAGACTGTAGAGCACAGACCTAGCAAAGACACAGAGGTCATCTTCAGGTTCCTCCTAGGGACTGTAGCTATGGTGACTTAAAATGTGTTTGCTTGAAAGGTCTTAATAAATGATAAGAATGACCTTGGTGATTCTATGCTCATATCACCTTGTATAGGCTACTCTAACTTTATTCCTTCACTTGGTAATGAGTACACAGTATTTTTGGAGTTTGGAGACTAACTTCTACTCTTTGAAATTGCCTACTGTGTCAGTTTTGCTAATGGCAAAACAACTTAATCCAGGAAGATAAAAACCTACCAGGAAAGCCTGTCAGGAAAGGCTCTGAGTAACAGACAGTTGTCACTCATTGTTCTGCAACAGGAGAGATGCAGGGTTCTTTCTGGATCTCAGTAAGAAAGGCACAGCAGCAAACTGTCTAACAAAACTGCTTTAGCAACAATAGTAATAAAATGATAGAAAATAGGAAGAGAAATATAGATAACAAGTTAATCTTATCTTCCTTAAGATGCTGGGAATCCCACTGTCATGCAGCATCAGATGGACCTCAGATGAACAGCCACAGCACGCTGTGTAGACCCCGTCTGTGGAGAGGTTTACTCCAATGCACGGTACTGTGGTTGTTTACATCTAGCTTAACAAACAGAACTATATATCTTCTTTGACTGATCTTTTTCTTAATGTCCACCAGAGCAGATCTAGGTACATGTATCTAGGATCCATATCCAGGAGCAGTACATATTCAGAGCCTTCCAACATGTTCCCCTTTATTGTTATGTACCTCAGGTTATATATTTTGTCTGATGCTGACATACAGGTATCTCAAGCCTTAGCACAAGGCCCAAAATATCTGTCAGGGTTTGCTCAAGATCACTAACTTCTCAAATACAATGTCTTCCACAAGACTACCAAAATACTCATGCTCTACAAGTAATATTCTATATAAACATTTATTTCTATAGGAATTAGTAATTATTTTAGAAAAGCTCTCATATAAGTCTGTTTTCAACACATTTTTTTGACAAATCAGTGACACAATGCTGATGGTAGAGATTCAGCTGCATATTCATTAAGCAGTGTATGGAGTGTGCTAGAAACCACAAGTTTTGTGTTATTGGGGGGAGGGAAGAAAAAAAGAAAAACAAAACCAAAAAACAAACCAGAAGGAATAGAAAAGAACAAAGTGGAATTTAGACAGAGGAGCTTGACACATTGTCCAGGCAGTCTAAGCTCTGTCATCTAGCAGAAAATCATTAGCTATTGCTACAGGTTTGACGCCATGGACTGCAGCCCAGATATTTAGCTTCCTGCAAGTAATAAAAAAAGGCATTAGGCTAGCATGTTTTAACAGAGATAACTTTGGTCCAAGAAATTTTGAATACTTTTACAGCATAAGGCAATTGAAAGTTAACATGTTTCCATCTCTTGCTACAGTGGTGTGCTTAAGGTGGGCATAAGCTGTATCAAGTCTATTTGTGTTTGCCGAATGTTTTTCTATGCAAGGCTGAACGAGCATTCCATCTAGGTCTGCACTGAAGAATGAGTAGTGAGATTGCTATACTGGCTGTAGCTGAAGTTCAAGACTAAAGCTGTCTGCATGCAGTATTTTCCAAGTGAAAAAGCATGCAATAATAATTTATGGAATTGCACACACAAGCACCAATAAACATGCCAGGGATTTGCATCATTAGAAAAGTTCTCAGTGCTCTCCCAGAGCAAACTGGAGTGACTGGGTCCAGGAGAGAGGCAAAACTGCAGAAAAGTGACCTCATAGAATATATCTTTTTGTTGCTGCTTTCTGCTCTTTTATAGCACTGGGAGAACAGGCTGATTCAAAGACTGAGCTGAATTAATCTGTGCTGCAAAAAAAACAACCAACCAACCAACCAAACAAACTCCATTCAGCTAAGCTGTAAGTTTCTGTGTATTACTTTGTCATCGTAAAAATGCACTCAATATCTTCCCTTTATGATGTTAAACTTAATCTTACTAACACAGATTTCCATATAAAAACTTTGTTTGCATGTTTACAATTACTTGAGCATCCCGGTCACTGTTTCAAAAAATAATAGCAAAAATAATAATGATGATGATGATAAAGTAGGAACTGTCCTCTGAAAAACTTTGCAATCATCTATGTGGCAACTAGTCTTGTCAGTCCCCTTTCATTTTTTTCCCACCTGTATTTCACATAAATATTCACTTACATGGTAAAATATAAAGGCTTTCCTCCATATTGCATTTCTAAGATTTTAATTTACATATTCTCTGGTGTGGTGTTGGGTTTTTTTTCTGCTTCGTCTTGTGTTTGCATAATATAACGTTGCCCTCAGAAGACAGCCATATGGAAAATAAAATTATGAAATGCATATGTAACTTAAATTATATCTAATATTTTTTTAATAATTATTTGACAAGGAGTATATGCTTTGAAACTCCAATAAGTCTGGCAAAAAAAAAGCTCTGAAAATAGACCAGATTTGTAATCATTTTGTAATCAAACCCAGATACAATAACAGATTGGAATTATTAGAAAACTGGTACTTCTGTTTACCTGAAGGAAAACATTTTTTTAAAAATTTTTTTACTTAGTTCAAGCTTAGATTTCTTTCTTTTTTCTTGCTGTTTTTGTCACTCATTTTGAAGTGCTTTTGTGATTTTCTGTTTTATCTGGTCTTATAAAGCATCATGTACACTGGTTATGTGAAGAATAGTATACAAATGAGATGTTGTTGCACAAAAAAAGTCCGATTCATACCTATTTATAACAGAAATTCTTGATAAGTAGTTTGGTTCTCCCACAATAAACTTCTTGAAAAGTACAGTAATGTTTTCTAAAAAGGTGCTGGTTAGTGTTATCCAAGAAATATAGTTAGAAAAGATTTTTTTTTTTTCTAGAAAGTGACGTATTGATATTATTTCTTGTATAATTATAAATCTATATGCTTATTCTTAGTATATTGTACATTTATTCTAAATAGCTATGATTAAGTTATAACTCACAAAACCTATGATCCATTTTTTTAATGAAGATATGTAAAATATTAGAGCTAAATGAGTTGAAAAAGATATTATGTATCTTCTTAAGAATGCTAATGTTTTAAGGGATATTAATATAAACAAAAAAATACAGAACATTTTATTTTACAGTATGAACTTGGTACAGTAGATGGACAAGACAATTAGGAGAGTATATTTTGTTTTACAATAGCTAACAAACTTCCTTTAGCTGAAAAGAAAATTAAAATTTATATTACACATAATTATTTATAAAAGAAAATAATAGGAGCACCACAGGAAACAAAAAGCTAATAAAAGTAAAAATATTATGACCTTGTTGCTTAATGGTTGGTCAGTATTTAAAGGCATACAGGATATTTCTGAGGAAGAAGGTGTCTTTTTCATACCCGTGCTTCACTGAGGGTGGTAGGAGAAAGGACAGGAAGGAGCTTTGTAGGTGCTACCTTCTACCCAGCCTCTAGTGTACTCAGGAACTTCTCCTTTATTTGGCTTGATTGCAGCATTTCTTTTAACACCACATCATGTACTGCTCCTTTCCTGCCTGTCCTTGACTGAGATGTAAAAGAGTTTGCTGTCAGACTTTGAGGAATTTCCCCAGTCTTCCTCCTATGACAGCACTACTATAAACAAGAACAATCTAGGAAGCATTTGTTATTACTAAACAGCTGGACATCTAAGTCAACTTTTCCTCATCCTTTATTTTAATAGCCTTAATATCTTACAGTTATGCATAACTTATGCATAACTTTTGTGACTGATATTCTAAATGAAACTGTTTTGTTCCACACCTAGTGGAAGGTGTTCCTGCTCATGGCAGGGGGGTTGGAACTAGATGACCTTTAAGGTCCCTTCCAACCCATACCATTCGATAATTCTGTGATTTGTTCTAATACATACGTTCTTCTACCCCCAGTTCCATTCATTAAAATGGAAGTTTTAAGAATTCTTATCTTTATCTGGAAATGTTTAAAACTTAGATGTGAACACTGTGTCTCAGTTCACTAATAGCAAGAAAGACAATTAGATGTATCAGATATACAACTTTAAATAACTATTTTATGCCAATGATTTTTTGCTTTAAATAATATTTCCCATTTTTAAGCCTTTTAGTTGGACCTGAGTTGTAAAGTTTATCTCTAGTGTTTAAAATTTATACATGATACCAACTCAGAGAGTAATGCTTTGTTTTCTCCTGAATTCAGTTTTATCACTATAAGCATAGGCAGGGCATATTACAGGGGAAAAAAAGAAAAAGAAAAAGTACCAGTCCCTACCTTTCTCAACACCTACACAAATATTATGCAGCTCAAGCTACAATGCACACAACATCCTAAAATGACAAAATTTCTGACTGACCCCAAAAGCCATAAGCTCTTCTACCATTGACACCCAACTATTTAACCTTTTTTTTCTACTTGTCTTCAGCCCCTTCCTCAGAATAATGGTTCTTCCAGGAACATGATTGCAAATACTTCCTGCACTTCTTGCTGCACACAAATTAGGATGTGGCAATCGATGTGCCTCCCCTCAATGAGCTGCATTCTGGCCTTTTGACCTCACACAACTTCCAGGTAGCTGCACAGTCTACTGGCATACCTCATTATCTCGACATGCTCCAAATTCACATGCTATTTTTTTTTCAGGTGCACTTCAGTCCTGAACTCACCTTTAACTGACTCTCAGGTTGTCATTTTCTACCTATTGCTTTACTGCTTTACCCCTAGTTTTCCACACAGTTAAGTTCAGGTGTAATTTTGCTCCAGGAATCTCTTCCTGTATAAACAGAAGTTGCATGAAGATAAGTCTAACCTTATTTAGTATGTGTCCTTTGAAATGTCATTTTGTCCCTGGCTGTGAGTCTTCCTGAACACAGTTAACTCTTAGTGAAACATTTTATCTTCTCTGGAGAAAAATATTTATTATATTCAGAAACAGAATTCGGTAGCACACATCGAAAATTAAAATTCACAGAATCATTGTTGGAATGTTTTGGGTTTTGGTTGGTTGTTTGGTTTTGTGTGTGTGGTTCTTTTTTTTTTTTTCTTTCCCTTTAGCATTTTATGTGAGTTTATCCAGTGTAGAAGGAAATGAGAAATCTAAAGAAGCAAAGACTTTGAAATACAGTGAGGTATAAATCTGCATTGGAAGTTTCCTATGCATGAATGTGAAGCACAGAAGTAAAACTGTCCAGCCACAGATTCACTAGGTTAATATATCCTTTCTAAAACCACAATATAATAGTATGCAAAGTACTTTCAGGTAGTTCATGAAAACAAATCCTGGCAGCCAGCATGGAGACTTTATTTGAGTCAAATAACATCTAGTTTGTTGTTGCAGGCAGCTTCTAGTCAGAGGAATTGGCATCTGGGAATATAAGCTTCATGTCCTTGAAGAAAGATGCAGTGAGACATAAGAGCAGCAGAGAACAAAGTGCCTGGTTTCTGGTTTGGGGTGGGAAGTGAAGGTGTGCCATTAGGAGTGATACAGACTGATGTTAGCCCAGGTAGTAACAGCCAAAGCAGCATGTGGTGGCATCAAAGCTTGGCAAAGAAAGTTGGAATCAATACAGAGCCTTGGAAACTTTTTAACTCTCTCCCCCACCCACCTTATAAGAGGTTGGAAGCTTGAAATGCATTCATCTCTGTAAAATTAGTATCAAAAGTAAAGAAAAAAGGATTCAGACTAACACTGATCCATTTGCCAGCCATTGATCACTCCTTATTATTTCAATAAAATGAAACAACATAAAATGTTTCATTAGAGCATTAGAACTGGCACACAAAGTGGTCTAAAGCTCATAAAGCATCTCCCCACAACTGTGACATTAAATGTTTTCTTGTTTACGTTAACTACATGCCTTAGAGTGTTCTGCTAACTTTATTCTTTCAAAGACCGTAGACCAAAATGTTGAAATTATTTTGAACAGAATAGGTAACCGTTACTTGTATAAGAGATAGCATAAGCCTTTCATCTTCCTTCTTCACAGCATGCTGAAAAAACTGACATCAAAACACAACTACTGCCAAAATAAATTGAAAGCAAATACGTACACACTACTTCAGCCTCATTAAAAGTTCCTAAAAGTATCTGTGTCTATAGAGAGGAGCTGCCTTTATCCTGCAGGGAAAATAGTTCCTACATTTTCTTGACTTTGTCTCTTTCTTTCAACTTCATTTGTAAATCCACTTACCTGGAATACAAAAGAAAAAATTCTTAATCTGTGAGGGAAAAAAAACAAAAAACAAACAAACAAAAAAACCCAAACAAACAAAACCAAACCAAACCAAAACAAAAACAGAAAACTAACCAAACCACGAGTCTGTAGTAAGTAAGCACAAAAAGAAGATAAAGAAGATGGAGGTAAAACAGATGAAAAAGTAATTTTAGAGTTAAATTTTCAAGTAATTAATAAGTGAGTAACTTTTACTTAAATAATTAAAGTAATTAAATGATAAACCAAAAATGTTTAATTATTATGTACCAAATAAAAACCTTTATACTACTGAACAGGTCTCTGTTTGGATGTACAAGGAAGAGTACCACAGTATAACCTCATGGTGGAAAAAGAAACGCTTCTGCACCTATTGTACCACACTTAAGATGCTTTAAACTTGGCAGTACAAGGGCCCTCCAAATGCAACTCAGTAGCCTGCCATTCATTTGTAGCTTTCTGATCTCTCATCTCCACACCCTGAGACTGGTGTACAGTGCCATTACCTTGGTGTTCCAAGTAGTCTTACCCTCATGGCCCTCACACTCAGGCAGAGAGTGAATCATTATCGTACTGGATTTCTTACAGAAAACAGTTGCCACTGATGTTAAATCACCCTGTTGTTTCCCTATCACATTTCTGCTTGTCGTTTTAGTCTGTAGCTCTACATTAAGATCCCTTCAATATAGCTTTTAGCCTATAGTATTGGAGGTGCATGGCAAGGTGCAGGGACATCTTCCACTAGAACAGGTTTCAGAGAGAGGGCATCCACAACTTCTCTGGGTAACCTGTTCCAGTGTCTCACCACCCTCATAGGAAAGAATTTCTTCCTAATATCTAATCCAAATCTAATATCTTCCAGTTTAAAGCCATTACCCCTTGTTCTACCACTACCTGTCTTCGTAAAAAGTCCCTCCCCACCTTTCTTGTAGGTCCCTTCAGGTGCTGGAAGACCACTATGAGGTCTCCCCAGAGCCTTCTCCAGGCTGAAAAAACTCAACTCTCAGACTTTCTTCATAGCAGAGGTTCTCCAGTCCTCTGGTCATCCTTGTGGTCCTCCTCTGGACTCGTTCCAGTAAGCCATGTCCTTCTGTTGGGGGCTACAGAACTGGACACAGGACTCTAGAGGTGGTGTCTCAAGAGAGTGGAGTAGAGGGGTAGAATCACCTCCCTCGATCTGTTGACCACGCTACTCTCGATGCAGCCCAGGATGCAGTTGGCCTTCTGGGTTGTGAGGACATATTGTCACCTTATGTTGAGCTTTTCATCCACCAGCACCCCCAAGTTCTTCTCCTCGGGGCTTCTCTTGATCCAAATCCTTATGTTGCCCATCATTACTCTTTGGACTCACAATTACCTGGAGCTGATGATTTCATTTGAATTTTCAGTTTAATTCCTTAAGTGCTTAATTAATTAATAACTGCAATTTGCCACTTTTTACACTATTCTGGTTCTTATTTATTGCTTATCTTCATAGCTGACTCTATGTCACAGAATTATTCCTGTCAGCAAACTTTTGCTTGCCATTTCCCACTTTGAAGATGCTATGTGCCTTTGAAGTTTTTTTTAAATGGTTCTTTTGTACAGACAAATTAGCATGTGATTTTTGTTACCTGACTTTAGACACCTAAAATATGATTAGCTTAGATATAGACATTAATGTTAAACTCCCTTATTAGCCAGGAAATTAGGATAAAATTGATCCACTGACCTATGTTAAGCATCTGTATAAGGATGAGATGAAGTATTCTAGAAGTCTCTGTTTTTCTAAGTTGATTATAAAGGAAATGTAGGTGACTAGTTGATGTCTAATTTTAATTAAACAAATCCCACACTTACCAATTAACCTTAGGTTTGGCTCTTATCTTAATATATTTTAACTCACTTTGTACAAGAAACAGCACAATTTCAACAATTTCAACTCCCTTCTCCCAAAGCTGGAAATGTCCACATTCATAGTTGAACACATATACACTCTATTATACATACACAGCTTCCTATGTTTATGACATATGGCTGCATACTAATATTAATATTTGCGTATCACTTCCTGGCATAAGAGATAAGAAAAAGTATGTATTAATAGAATAGAAGAATGTCTTTCACTCAGAGGAACACAGATATACAATACCTTAATTTTCTCATTGTGTTGTTTGTAACTAGTCAGTAATCTCTTCAGGAATACAAGATCCCCATTCTTTTCAGATGACCTCCTCTAAATCACTCATTCTGTCAACCTGTTTTGCAGACACTTTCTCTCCTCTTAACTTCCTCCTTGAGCATATAAGAAAGCCATCTCTGAGACAGAAGTATTTATATTTTTTCCTTTACATTTAGTCTCTCTCCTGTTTTCTGAGGTGCTTATTCAACATCCTATTTCTTTGTTCCAAGAAACTTGTGTTTTGCTGGGTCACAAGAGTGTGCAGAGAAGGTTGAGAAAACTTTTTTTTTTTTTTTTTTTTTCCCCATAGTCTTGTACCAACCTGGTCCTGACTGAACAGAAATCATTAAGTTACACTCTCAGTCTGGAGCTTTTAGTAGAAGTGCCCTGGTATGGGAGCTAAAAACCAGGTAAGTGGACCCCACAGAATAAAAAATGGTATTAATGATCTATGACATTGACAGACAAATTGATGAATCCAAGGGGTTCACTTTAGGGAGAGTTGAACTGCTCCCCAGATTTCATTGATGTGTTCTCCAGGCATACAATTCAGTTTCCCAAACACAGTATTACTTGAGGTGCCCAAGAGTATCTCTCCTAGTCTCTAGCTGTTGTTCCAGAAGGGCATGGATCTCCTATAAGTCCTACATCATACCTCTAAGACCATGTGGGTGCCTTGAATAACTTTAGGTATTTTAACAATATGCAGGCAACTTAACAGGTATTCAAACTGGACCCGAGTTTCATCCTCAGTGTCCAGAAGAGGTAGCATCAAAGTGTAATACATTTACACATTCTCAGCTTATACATTATAATATTTTTTTTAGGGAAAATGCAGGTCACTAGCAAACAGCCGATTAATTAAGAACAAGGTTTTGATTTTTTTTTTCTTTTTTAATATCTCCTATGAAAATATCTTGAAATCCCTTTATGTTACAACTCTTTAATTTGTTGTGAAGTGGGAAGTTAAACTAAATCTGTCATTCACAGCTAATACCACTTCTGAACTCCTGAAATCAGTAAAAGCTTTGCTCTGCTGCACATATTTTTACATAAATGTTTAAACATCAAAATGCTACATTATCTTAATTTTCAAATTCTGTTGTAAAGAAGGACAGATATCGAAGGAAGCCCTATGAATTAAGTATTCATTTATGAAACAAGAAGCTAAAGACTTTGCAAGATTTCCTTCCTGAGGAAAACACTGCTATCAAAAGTGGCTAGTAATTTCAAGTGGCCAATATAAGAGCAAAAGAAAAGTAATTCAAGATAAGGCAGAGACTGGAATTTCTGACATGACAACAAAGAGATTAAAAGCAGAAGGATTTAAAAAGTCTATTTGACTAATGTTCTAAACAGGTTCTTTTAAAAATAGTAAGAAAAATAAATCTCAGTTCAAGGAAGCTGAAAAAATATCGGAAGTGCTTCTGTGCTTCTTTTTTAATTTTTTTTTATTTTTTTTTTTTTAACTATGATGATGCAGAGTGAAATCAATACTGTTACCAGGACAGTAGCTGAAGGACATGGAAGGCTAATATTTAAAGAAGACAGTGGGAGTTAAATTCTAGGTATTATTTCTGTTTCTAAAATGGATTTGCTATAATATTAGGCAAATACATTAGGGACAGACTGCAACCTTGTTGACAAAGCTACTGTACAGCTCTGAATAAGCACTCAAATTAACAAAGATATATGTGAAAAGGAATGGACAAGAAAATGTCTCAGAAGCTTTGAAAGAGCAATCATCAGTACTATGTGTTCTTGCTGGGATAGGAAAGCTGAAGATTATTTACTTCCTCCTGCATTTTTTTTTTTTTTAATACATGTTCATAATCTATACAATCATGCTAGACATTCATTGTTTATTTGTCTCCAGGTTTAAAAAGATCTCCAAGTGCCTGAAATACATTTTAGGCAAGCCTAAACTAAGAACTGGATTTTTGTCAGGTCATTTTTGCTGGCATAAACTATGTATGTAGTCATATCTCATTTGTGCATTTTTTGCATTAAAATATATATGCAATTCTGCCCCACAATATAATATAAGCAGAATAGGCTTTTACTTGTTCAGAATTTCTACCATTTATCTGAAAATAATATATGCAAAGAATCATTGTCTTTGTTTCTACCTGTAAGTATAACTGCTTGTTCTGTTTTCAAGTGTTTCATTTCTTTTCCCAATTCACTCACTCTGTCACAAACAAATATCCCTTCATTCACAACTGGTCTAACAAAAACTAATTTTAGACAAATCTTTTCTTGGTGGTCACCCAAGGGCCTAACATATTGGAAGAATGTTTATTTTTTTCTCATTCTCCAATTCATGAAAATATTCCTTCCATTCATCCCTAAAACTACTTGTTAACTGATCCATTACCTTGATCCACTTGTGTGACTTATGGTAGCAATTAACTCTCTCTGTTAGACATCCCATTATAGGCATTCAGGTAAATATCTTCCAAATATTTAGGTAAAATATTTGGAAGAAAAGGGTACATGCCAGTGTTTAGATGTATAATTTATTTTTTCTTAATAACAACCGATTTCATTTTCTGCTTCAGTTTAGCTCTGTTTTCTAAGTAGCTAACTAGAATCACTGAAATGAGATATCCTGTCTGTGTACTTTTAAAAAATATTTTTTTCTTTATCAATGATCAAAGTGCTTTTGCTGTCCATCCTGTCAATGCTCAATGCATTTATAGCAGCAACTGCTTTGTTAGCTAACCTTACATAGATCTTTAGGTAAAATGATACCTGAATTTGTTTTCTTATGGTTATTTTCTGGAGCACATTCTAAATGTTTTTACTATTACACTGTGTATTTATAGCACCTCTAGTAACAATTTCTTTGGAACTACTAACCTTCATAAGGCCTGCATGTTTCAGCAGCTGAGCAAAAAAACCTTCAAAGTGCTCCAGGAAGTAGTATTGCTAATTTAGTATCTGGCATTTTGTTCTGAGTCAATACTCAAATATTTTGTAGTGTGATATTCCAGCTTTTTAGCATTGTAATCATTTTAAGTGACATGTAAAACAAGCTGCACAAGTAACATCGTTTAATGTTCCAGTAACACATTTTTGTTATTAGTTAACTCTTTTTACTTACTAGGTATAAATGAAATAGTTTTGGTTGGTTTTGCTGGGATTTTAAAAATACAACACTTTTGTATATTTTCAGCAGCTGCCTTTTACATGCCTGTCTATGGATCTGAAATTAATCTATCTAAACTGGGAACTAAACCGACCCTAGATCAAATGAGAAGAGTTAGTTTACCCAGAATGATTCACAACCTCCACTAGCTGTTGTGAGGAAACATTTAGAATCTCAGTATTTTTTTCCTCATTCTGTGATTATTTGGGATAATCAATTATTAACTTCCTACTTATGTCCAAATAGCAACAATAGAAGTTCTCTTTGTCATAATCTCTGTTCCAAGTCGAGTTGTCACAGTCGATATGAGTTTAGTACAGCATAACATAGATGTCATCTCAGTCAGTAGAAGAGATCATATGACCTAACATAGTTACCCGTTATCTGTCCAAAAGCTGGTTCTGTTTCTATGATTTTAAATCAGGCAGAGTCCTACGTGAAGTAAATAAGTTGGATAGTCTTGATATCATTTCCTACTAATAAATTTCAAGGCAGCTTTTAGTGGGTTTTGTTCCCTCCTGTGCTGACTTGTGAAATACAGCCTCTTCTTCCTTGATCAAAAGAAAACTGCTTCTTGATCCTTAGCCAGAAAGCTTCTCTTCAGAACATGACTTTCTTTTCAAAACATGTCTTTGTGGATTATATGGGTTTATTTCAGAGTGCACCTCATGTTCCTAGCACACAGATTGGACTACTTCATTTCAGGAAAAAGACCAAAAAAAAAAAAGAAAAAGAAGAAGAAATTATTTTAAAAAGAGATTAACATGTTCGTGGTCATTGACTGTTATAATGTTTATCCTTGAACATTTTTGTAATTGTAATACGGCCACATATTTGCAAGCATATTGAGTGAAGCTTCACATAAGCAATCAAGAATATTTCGGGGAGGTATAAAAAACTCTCTAGAGATTAAAAGTCAAATTAAGTTAGCTTGCTATCCAGTAGGTAGACATCAGATACCTTAACAAGGAGAAGGTATTGCATAGTGTTAACAGTCTCATTTTGAGACTGGGCAAAGATAGGACTATGTCCTTCTACAAAAGGTAAAAGGTAAAAAAAGACAAGAAATTCTTTTAACAATTAAGTTTATTGTCCATGCCTAGAATTACCTATCCTGGAATTGTGTTTCCATTGTTATATTCCTCTCTTATTGCCCAGGCTAATTCACTCAGAACATGCCTTCTATAGATGACAAACATGCACTTAAAATTTACTATTTTCAACAATGTAAATAAACTGATCATCCTCTAAACCAGTTGCTGAACACTATTTGAAAACACCATAAATTAAAGTTAAGAAATGATGAAAAAATTCTGAGATATTGACTTTTCTCTACAGAGATTAAGAAAACTGATTTTGATTATTAAGGTATTTAAATAATAATAATAATAATAAAGTCCTACTTTTGAATGAATTCATTCCATTGCCTCATTTGCTTTCCATTTCTGTATCATATTGTTAATACCTTGACAGCAGCTCTCTCCATCTTTCTTCCTTAGTTTGAAAAATACTGAAAGCTGAAATCATACTGCAGTATTGTTGGTTATAGTTAGCATAATTTGAAAAATTCCTCAGTTTTTTAAATGTCATACAGCAATAGAAAAGACCACCAAAACGCTGATAGGCTTAGGAACCAGTTTCAAAAGTAAATCAGTCTTCTGTGTCTCCCTCCCTTTGTTCGTTTAAATGTTGGCAGCACAATTGCATTCTTGGCAAATTCACGTATTTCTAGTTGCCCTCTATTTCCAAGAATGAGAAAACTGTAAAACTAGTTATAGATTTGTTTTTTCCTCTTTCATCATAAGCAATAAGGATCTGTGAGATCTGGCTGCCTTCACTCCTTGTTTCTTATATTTTACAAATAGTAAATTAGAGAATAAGAAGAAAAAGAAAAGGAAATATTCTCAAGTAAAGAAAAAAAAAAAGAAAGAATTACATCTAGCTGGTATAAACTATGGTTCTACATGGCTGAGCTAAGGAAAAATGAGAAAATGAAAACAATTCAGCCTAATTTTCTATCTGCTGTCAATTGGAGTGTATCTGCTGAAACCAATTGAACAGTAATATCAGTGTAAATCAAAAGACAAAAGCTGTAATTAGAAATTGTTTCCAGAATAAATTCTAGACTGGAATAGATTCAAAGAAGAATCTGAAACAGTAAAAGGAGGTTCAAACAGCAGTAGCCTGTAATTCTGGACTTTATACTCTGGATGCTCATTTAACTTTTAATAGGACATCAGCATTCCCACATGCTGTACAGTCCAATTTTGCATCTGTCAAATCCCTGCATGTATTCATGAACTATTTGAGATTAGTGAGCTGAGGTATGAAAATGGAAATTATGGAAGCAATATTTTCTGGAAGGCAGAAGGAACCCTGGCAAAACATGGTTTGGAAATGAATTCAGTATTACAAGCCCGAGACCTCTTATCATCACTCAGGTGGAAAAAAAAAAAAAGTAAAACTGGATCTAAAATAAATATGCCTGTTACAAAAAGTGTGTAAAGGGCTAGATCAAGTTCCCTTTGAAGTCAAGATTTTAAAGACTAAATGGAACTGGGTCTTTAGGGGCAGATTGAAAGCATCCTTCTAGCATCTCTCATAATACAATTACAATTATTTTTTCTAAAATTGCAGATAATAGCCAATAGAAGCAGCAGAACTTAGAGTGATATGCATTTTTTATGTGTTTTATGTTGTCTGCTCATGACTGCTAATTTAATTTTGTTCATCTTTATAAGTGAAGTAAAAAGAAAACAAACCCTCCCGTCAAAACCCAGGTATTTCCTTCACAGACTGAGGGACATACTCCACGGTGCTTGGTTTATGACTCAAGCTGGTTTTGGGCTGTCTGTGAGGAGCAGCAAGTATGGGCTGCTCTATGAGGACAAGGGATCTGGGAGCTGAGGGTGGTGTGAGGCTGACAGAGCAGCAACTCATCAACAGACACGAAACCTCAGTACCAGGCCAGGGATGGTAATGGTCGCTGGGGTTAGCTGAATGCCCAGTGATCATCAGGTAAATACATAGTGACCAGGCAGGTCTTGAGGCCAAGCTGGGAGCTGTCACAGAATCACACTCACTGCTGTTTCTGGAAATTTATCTGTATTTACAGAGGTCTGATCCAAGGTCACACAGCTGCACTGTATCATAGCTGGCTTTCAATACAAGCAGCCAAATCCTGGGGAAGAGGTTAAAAAGAATTCTGGAAAAAAAGACAGTTACAGGCTGGTCAGGTCAGCTAGAGCCTTTTGGTGCACTCAGGATTCTCAGATAATTTTTTATTATCCAAAAACAAGATGGTTATGTATTTTTCCTCAGTTTTGCTTCAAGTAGAACCTTAAACAAACATAAGATAAAATCTACTGAAGTTTTGGTTTAATTGGTTACTTCAGAAAATTTTAGCCTCAAGAAACTAATTTAAATTTGATTCTAGGATTTCTTGCATACCTAAT
>NW_010333590.1:21258-33379 GCF_000700745.2 Antrostomus carolinensis
AGCTCAAATATAATTCTGCAGGAAGAGGATATTTTTTTTTTCCATGTCTTTCACCTGATTCTCAGGTTACCTCATTATTCCCATCTTCATCTGTATGTTGTATGTCTGCATTTTAACAAAGATTCAGAGATATGCTCTGTGCTTGAGTCTAGCATTCACTGCACAACCAATACACAATATGCTTATCTAGAACATTTAACTCGTAGAGTAATGAGGAAATCTCACTTGGTCTTCAGTAGAAGTCTTGTGGAGAAGTCCTATTTAGCTTTAGGTTTTCCAGAGAAAATCATGTACAAGTCTTGTCTAAAACCAGACTTTAGCTGCATTTTAGTTTTCTAAACTAAAATATTCTCAATGCAGTTATTTGTTTACTCTCAGTGATCAAAACCATGTTCCATACACAGCAAATGAGCATAAGTTTGTATTTTAATGTGACTCATCAATCTCTACAAACAGAAAACCCCGAACAATGAACTGTGTAGATAAAAGTTGATTGCATAAAGTTTAGTAACAGATTTAAAGACTGGTAGTGTTTGAATATGTGTGACTTGTGTTTGAAAAACAAATTGCTGATCTATGAAAGACCTTCACTGCAATTATATTAAGTTGAGCTCTGCATGTATCTAAAAAGTAAGAATAGACAATGAAAGTCATAATCTGTATGGAGTATCCCGAGATCAAAAAGGAGAGTAAGACTAATTTCCCTGAAGAAATCAAACCAAACTGGCACTAGCAGTAAAGCTGCTTGTTATATTGTATAGCTCTAGAGGGTTACATCATTTTACTACATAACTGTTAGCAAGAATTCACTGAAAAATATTTTCAATAAAGCTGTTTATGTGGTCTGCTCCACAACTTCTCAAAGTCCTTGACCTGACAGCCTGTAACTGAAAATAACAAGAGTTATAACCCTGCTTTAGAATTCCCTCTGATAGGAAATATAGGATTCAGAACATTATAGGATGAATATACCATTTATTTTAGAGGGACAAGAGTTAATTTAAATGGAAGATTTATATTCATCTCAAAGTATATAGCTTTGTTTCCACAAGAACAGATGAAAATGCCCAGAGAAAATAAATTCTTCTAAATAAATAACCTTCTCAAGTCCAGATCTGATAAAACATTTGAAGTCATGAATCATTTATCTACATGATAAAAACACAGACTGTGAAGAAGGCTGGTTGCCACTGCCTTCAGTGTTCCAGTGTCCCTCTGAGTCATAAAGCTGTTTGTTTCAGTCAGAAAGGGCTAATGCCAGTTGTCAGCTGACCCCAGCTGACCAGAGAGATATTCCATACCACATGACATTATGCTAAGCAATAAAACTGGATGTGTACGGGGTGTTATTACCCAAGGTAGCTGTTGCTTGGAGCCTGGCTGGGCATCAGTCAGCTGGTGAGAGGTGTTTATCAACTATCTTTGCACCACCTGTTGGTTTATTTCTGGTTTTCCCCTTCACACCACTTTAAGGTTTGTGTTTTGTTTTGTTTTTAATATAGATCTGTGTGTGTGAGTCTGTGTGTGTGTTTATGTAATTATGTAACTATAAATCACAAACTTTATTGCTGCCAAATTGCAGGACTTGATATTAACTGTTTTCTAATTTAATATATGATTAAATTTACCAAGTCTTCACAATATACTGAGTGAAAAAATGGTGATCTCATTTCCTTCTCTTTGTTCATTGATTTTGACATTTGTTCAGTATAAAATTCCATTTTATTTAAAAGGAGTAGACTTGACTTAAACAATTAAGCTGAAAACTAATCTTGTGAGTAATCGCACTGCAGTGTGTTACTTGGAACTATGTTTGCATGGTTTCATATTAATTTCTTATGTAATGTGTAATAAACATATATCAGTATAATTTAGCTCAACCAAAGTACTACAAATGTATTCATCTCGTAAGACTCATAAGAGAAGCTTTCCATTTTGCCATTTTTAATCTGTTACCTCCTGTCATAAAAATAAAATGGTATGGAATCTATAATACTACTGTTTTAAAGAAAATTAAATCAAGAAAGAGTTCAAAAATTTTCCCTTTCAGGAAAACAAAAACAAGAAATTCATGACACTCCTTATTATGGGGCACACTGAAAGGTTTAAGCAACTCCATTCTGAATGCAAATTCCACTTTTACTTAATAAAATTGTCAAATGTTAGAGATAGTACACAAAGAATATTTAAGAGGCCTGTGATATACTTGCATTAAGTCTTCAAAACAAGCAATATCAACAGGGTCTGCTGAGAAGTTAGTCTTGAAGGTGTTCAGGTTAGACTGATGAATTTTTATTTGTTCATTTATTTATTTATTTATTTGAGAGAGAGAGTGAGATTAAAAGTTAGGATGTAAGGCTCAATAGCACAGTCTACAAGTCTCAGGAATAAAGTTTTGCAATACCTTAGATAAGAAAATGATAATAAGGCATTTTCTGAGATTGATGTAAGCAGGGAAAAATGAAGTTAGATATAATTAATTTTAGAAATGTGGCTAATTTATTTCTTTCTAAAGCAAATTACTATTACAAAATTTTCACAGCTCTGGAGGTCCAATGAAAATAAGAAGTATCCCATAGATTCAAAAAGAAGGAATCTCACATCCTTAGGGACTCTCTTCTGTAATTATGACTATTTCCTTTTGGCAGCTGTGATCACTTTTCTACTCTGTGACACTGAAATGTATTACTACCTACAATTTAATGTAATTTTTTTTTCTACTTTTGTACTGTAGGTGGCTTTGATAAAACTTGCATTAAACCTCCTTCTGTGTCTTTGTTGTATTCTGTTTTCTTTTTATTTTTTTCTTTATGTCAGGAAAAGAGCAAAGTGTAGTTGTCATATTTTTCCCTTGTTCTTTTCAGAGGTTTGTTTAAATCTGTGATTTAATTTTGTGTGGACCACTAGTATTCTATCTCACTGTCCAACATTTCATTTAGTTTTCTGTGCATGAGCTAATACCTTACAGATACTGTCTTACCTATTAAGTAGCTTTCTGCAATCTTTTATATTATTATTATTATTATTGTTATTATTACTGCTGCTGTTACTACTACTACTACTACTACTACTACTACTACTACTACTATTACTATTGTATCTCTCAATGATGTGTACTGGGAATACCTTTGTCAATATTTTAGGCAATGGGATTGAGTGCACCCACAGCAAGTTGCAGATAACACCAAGTTGAATGGTGTGGTTGACACATCTGAGGGATGGGATGCCATCCAGAGTGACCATGGCAGGCTTGAGAAGTGGGTTTGTGTGCACCTGATTAAGTTCAACAAGGCCAAGTACAAGGTCCTGCACCTGGGTCAGGGCAATCCTCAATATCAATACAGGCTGGAAGATGAATGGATTGAAAGCAGCACTGCAGAGTAGGATGTGGGGATAATGGTAGATAAAAATTAAATACGAGCTGTCAATGTGAACTTTCAGCCCATAAAGCCAATCGTATCCACGGTGGCATAAAAAGAAACATTGCCAGCAGGTCAAGGGAGGTGATTCTGCCCCTTTACACTGTAGTCATAAGACCCACCCGAAATACTGTGTTCAGCTCTGGAGTCCACAGCACAGAAAAGACAAGGACCAGCTGGAGCAGGTCCAAAGGAGGGTCACAAAAATGATCAGAGAGCTGGAGAAGTCTCTCCTATGAAGAAGGACTGAGAGAGTTAGGAGTGTTCAGCCTGGAGAAGAGAAGGCTCTGGGGAGACCATGTTGTGGCCTTTCAATACTTAAAAGGGGGCTTATAAAATAGATGGAGAGAGACTTTTTTACCAGGGCCTGTTGTGGCAGGGCAAGGGGCAACAATTTTAAAATGAAAGAGGGAAGATTTAGATTAGATATAAGAAAGACATTTTTTTAATATGAGGGCAGTGAGACACTGGAACAGGTTGCCCAAAGAAGTTGTGTATGCCCCATCATGGGAAATCTTTAAGGTCAGGTTGGATGGGGCTTCGAGCAACTTGATCTAGTGAAAGATGTCCCTTCCCACATAGATTATCTTTAAAGCTCCCTTCCAACCCAAACCATTCTATGATTTCCCCAGCAGGCCTGGTTTCCACTCTAAGATTTAAGTGACTTTTTTAGTTCAAATATTTAAGTTTCCTTCAGTTATTGGGCAATTATTTGGGTAGACTAAAATACATAAATAATACTTTCCTGAGATTTCAATATCAAAAAGTCATTAAGGTTTTAAAAGCTTAAGCTTCCAGATATGCATTAATAACCAAAAACTTTCAATTTTCAAGAAGAGTGGTTCAAATTTAACAACGAAAAATTTTGCACCCTTTCACGAATATAATAAACAATGAAAAATATAGTTCAACCTCTCCCATATAGAGATTTTTTTTTTCCCCTGAAATTGACCACATATACGTTCCTGTCATAACAAAAATAAGGACTGGCAGGATCAGAAATTCTACTTTTATTATGTAAAAAATAATTCTAAACTGGATTATTTTGCTTGATAGATATGAAACAAATTTAAAGTGTGCCTAAGTCATAAAACTCATTAGCTTGGGTTTTCATTTTTGTTAGTTTGTTTGGTTTGTTTTTTTGTTTGGTTGGTTGGTTTTGTGTTTTTGTTTTTGTTTGTTTGTTCGTTTGTTTCTTATTAAGTCTATTTAGCTTCCTAAAATTCTTTTATCTTTCTCAATGGTTAAAGTTTCTTGATAAAATAATGCTAAAATATTTTCATTGATCAAACCACTTATTTCAAGGACTTCAGATTTCAATTAATATATAAAATGACTAGAGTCAGAGTGTGTCCTCTTTAAGGGTTTTACTTTTGTCCTTGTTTTAAGACTGGACTAAAAGCATTGCCTGAGAAGAAATTATTTACCTGTGAATGGTATCTTAAAACATCTCAACTTCTATTACTACTTGAGTCATAAAGAACAACAAATATCTAAAGGTTTAATCAAATCTAAAGTAATCTAAATAAAATCTAAATTAATTAAAGCAATAAAGAATACTTAGACAATATTTTTTGAAGGACAAAAAGGGAGAAGAAAGGAAAATGGAAAAAAGAAGAAACCAACATTCCTCTAACAAGACGATTTAGAAGCTCAGTTACAGATCTACTTAGAATTGTTCCAAAAACACTGAGGTGAATATAATGAGTAACATGAGCAGATCTCGTAAGATAAAATTCTTCAAGACTTAGATTCTGGTTCAGCTGTCTGGAATTGTGTCTAAATAGTATGGGCATTTACTTAGAATAACCCACTATTTCACTGAAGTGGTTAAAATTATATAAAAAGAAAGACATACTTTATTATGATAATTATAACTCAAAGGTCTAATATATAACTGATCTATAATATATAAATCCCAACCATCTTGTTTACTACTAATACATCTTGCAGAAAGTGCTGTCAGATCTGTTAACAATGTTCACTTGGTAGGGCATAAATATATACATACACACATATGTTCCTGAAAACTTCAACTCTCCATTTTCTGATTGTAAGAATTATCTTAGAAAAGGAGTGCAATTTCCTAAGACTGATAAGGATTTTCATTTTGGAGCAGACTCCAAACAGTATTAGAAGGTAAAAATGAAAGTTTGTTATGATTACATACATAGTAAGCTATATGAAAGAGACAAATAACTACATCAACTGTTCACTGATAGAAAAGCTCTTTGAGCAATAATATTTTTTTCCATGTAGACCAGACTGTAGCCAATAGAATAGACCAAAAAAAAAAAAGAATGTTAGCTAAAGCCACAGATGGTTGCACAGGAAACAATCAAAATAAAACCACTGTATCTTGTCACTGCAAGGGTAAAAGGGTCGATGAGAACCAAATAAAAAATCCTGCCCTGAAAAACACCAGCAGAGCTGAGTACATCAGGCAAGGTGAGCATGGGTCTGCCATATGAATCTTTATTCTCAAAACTTGCAATGCAGAGCAACTGAGGAAACTAAAAAGCAGAAAACAAGTTACCAGATTTCCATTTTGCTTCTGTGATGCTACTACTTTGTGCTGTAGGTGTGCAGTAGATTTAAGTAGTGTGCCTAGTTTTCTATAAAGAAACGTAAGAGACAAGAAAGGGAAAAGTACAGGAGGTAAGGAAAAAAAATATCCACTGGACACATATTTTGCAAAACTTATTCACACTGAATAGTTATACTCATTAAAATCTGACCCAGAAAATGTTAACAGGGTGCTGCATCTGTTCCCATTAATTTATAGACAGCTGGATGCTGAAGTTGTTTCATTGTTTTAATGTAACTGCAAAGCCCATGTTCACAAAATAAATGTTATCAATCATTTTTTTATATCTTGACTAACTCCATGCTCCCCTTTCAGGAGATCGTAATCCTTGATAACACCAAAATTATGGTGTTATCCCTAAATTAATGCTTGCCAGGGAAATTTAGGAAAAAAGCAAAGTAATGTTCACAAACAGATCAGAAAATGAGACCAGGGGAGCTAGGAAGGCAGTACAAGTAACTTAATTGTAGTAATGATGAGTGCAAGTAAATCAATGATAATTCAAAAATAACCAAGCTTCTACTTTTATTTTTTTTTTAAGTGCTCTTAAGAAAAAAATGAAAATTTTCTGAATACATAAGAATTAGGGAAGACCACATCAGTATAGCTGTTGATGAAAGTAGATAAGAAAATATATGGAAAATTTTAGCATATATAAGTTAACAGGTCAGTACAATATGAAATCCATTGTGTTAAGGGAATAGTCAATGAACTTGTTGAATTGCTTGCAATTATATAGCAGTTTTTATGGAGCTACAAGAAAATACCAAAGGATTGTAGTAAAAAAGAGCAATAGCAGTGAAATGTCTAATTAGACTTTAGTTCAGTATCCTGGAGGAAACAGAGGTTACTCTGGCTCTACAATGTAAATCTCAATTAGAGAGAAACTGAAATTTAAAGTCAAAAGCAAAGTTTATGCAGAAGTTAACATGATGGCGGAAACAGCTTGTTTTGATTTCTGTAAGCTTGATATCAAGCTCACCTTGCAAAAATAATGCTATATTTTAAAAAAAGATGAAGAGAGACTGCCTTGACTGGAGTGGTTCTTGCTCAATTTTTCTCTGACTCTCAAAACCAAAAGAAATCTAGCAACTCTTTAGTTATCGTCTGACAGGTGCATTACAAACACAGAAAAAAAGCCCAGTCATATGTTTACTAAGATTAATAGTCAACCTCTCAGTCAGAGGCAAGAATAGGGTGCCCATTTTTAAACTCATTCATAATGAAGATTAATATAGGAGCTGGAGTTACCAGTTTCTTATATATTAAACTACTATTAGAACTCTATTGATTGTCCTTCTCTGAGGATATTTAACTGAAATGACTTCAAAATAGTTGGATTTCCACATGTTTCGGGTTCATTATGACTTCTAAGATTTATATCTGTCGTTACAGAAAAGCTAAAGTGGCAAAAGGTAGGAGAAATATGAATTAATGAGTTGTGTGCCTACCAGCCATCTTAAGAGACAGGAAAAATTCCTCATACTGATGGTGCGGACTCTCATACTTTGTCACTGACAATGAGGGCTCTTCTTCCAGAGTTGATTTAAATCTTCTTAACGGAAAAGGATGCTTTTTAATTAACAGAAGCACTACAACAAAAATTTTGTTTAGGACTGAGTGGTCATTACTTGTTTATATGGAGATGTTTGGGCTGCAGGTATGGAAGAGAATTTTCAGTTGGAATAGACAAAAAAAAAAACTGAAATAAAAGCATTTAAAATACCACGGAAACAGAACAAGGGGAAAAAAATGAAGCGAGGGTAGATAAAAACATCAGAAACATAGAACTGGAAGATAGTTATTTAACAGGAAATCTTAGGATGACAAAACCATGGTTTGGGAATAATTGCATGAAACGTGTTAGAGGAGGAAAACAAAAGAGAACATTGTGGTAATACAATTGAAAAAAAAGAATTAAGAAAAAATCTCTATGAAATATGCTACTTACTATAAATTATTATTTTTGCTAAGGAATAGTAGTGTTTTGGTTTGGTTTAGTTTCAAATTTCTTGAGAAATGTATGCATGATTTTTTAGGAAGTTCCTTTTAAAAGGGATATTTGAGATTTATTATTTTTTTCTGTTTCCATTACCAGAAAACAGAGTGAAAAATCTACTGCTTCATTTTCATAAATATTAGTCCATATCCTCAGAGTATTACTTCCCTTTCAGAATAGTACATAAATAAATTTCCTTCAGTCTCTCAAATGTCAAGCTCATTTCACCCTCTAGACCTCTCAGTAGACAAACCAATTGAAAATCATGTTCCAGTTCTTCACCTGAAAAATGGGGATAATGTTTTCTCACTCAAATTTTTTTCTTTCTCTTTTTTCTTTTTTTTTTTTCCCTTTCCCTTCATCTTCACCTTTAGGGGGGAAAGGATTGTCTTTTATCATTACAGGTATGTGAACTAAGAAGTTTTGACTTTTTAAAAAATTCGATCAGTGGGAAAAAATATTTTACTTTAGATGGGAAAAAATACTTTTACTCAGACATCTTCAGTCTTCTAAAATAATAATAATAAAAAACACTAAAAACCTCAACCCATAGAATAAAAATGAAAACTATCAAACAACTTTGTCAGAAATATAAAAATAAAACACAATTTAAATAATTTTTACTACAGCAGTTTGATAAATCATTCACCCAAATTTTCCGTGGCTGCTTTAAATGAAACATTTTAAAATAAATCCATTCAGACATCACGATATATAACATTTAAGCAGTAATTATTTTTGTTATTTAAGTATCTATGATGAAAGTTATCTAGAAACTGTAAGTCCCTATTGTTTTTACTTGAAAATACAGCAGAATACTATTAAAGAAAATAGAACATCTAAAATAACTTATGTTTTTAGTGTTTATTTGTTAAAGTTTATAAATGCACACACATTTTCATAGATCCGCAAATACACAGTCTTAATCCCCAATGACATTTCAAAACACATCTTCAAGCCAGTGGAAAATACTGAAATTATAATCAGGCAACACGAGAGAGGTTTCCTTTAGCAGGTGAAAGGGTCATTTTCCCACATTGAGAAAAATTTCAAAGGTAGGATTTTAATTACAGTGTGCAAACCATGAGTGGTTAGGTTCACAATACAGAGGGTGTCCACAAAGCAGAAAATAAATCCCCAAACCCCAAGAAATCCTAGAGAAAGTTCTGTTAGAAATTAAAACCAATGCATTTAAAATGCTTTAGGAGCTGTAATTTTTCTATTTTAGCAAATAATTTCTAAAACAAAAAAAAAAAAAAAAGAAAAAAAAAAAAAAAGAAAAAAAAAAAAAAAGAAAAAAAAAGAAAAAGAGAAAAAAAAAGAAAAAAGCTTTCATTGCCTTTTTCTAAAAAAAAAAAATAAGATGGGACAGAAATAAGAGAAGATGATGTTTTTGTTGCCTCCTTAGGTACTGTTTCCTCATCTTGTGGTCAAAAGCTACAAGATACTAATCAGTGGGTAATAGCTAGACATAAGAAGAGAGTTAGGTGGGTTTTCAGGCAGCAGGAGCAATAACAACATTGAGAGTTAAAAGGTTCAGCTACAACATCATCTTCCTTTGGTTTTAAACAAGTACATGCGAGAGGTTTAGTTTTGTGTCCTAATTTAAAGTTTGACCCAGAAGTCACAGTGCCTTACTTTCTCGTGTGCTATAGAGATATAAAAAGATACAGGCATATATATAACAGTACATATCTGCGTCAATAGATACTAAGAGTAAATGTGCATGTGGTGCTTGTGTTGGGTTTTTCTTTTTGCTAACAAAGAAACAGTAATAGTAGAATTTCTTTAAAAGAAAAAAGCAGGAGCAAAGAGTATTAGGGTATGCTTAGAATCCTCAAGAAGTTTAATTTTCAAATTATTTAACTTCAAAATCATGGAAGAAGTATTGGTCATTAAATATGTATTGATAAACCAACTGTCTTGAAATTAGTATGATATACATATGCTTTATAGCACATATTCACAAACATACCTAACAACAAAGAATACAGCTCATTTGTGTGATAGTAAACCATAATCTGTGATTCATTGCCACTAACTTTTAACAGGAAGGTGTTGGCTTGGGAGTTGGAACCATACCTAGCATACCTTTACTAACTATTCAGGGTTTTGGCAGTGATTAATTACTAGTCAAAAAAAGATTCACCTCAAATAATCTCAATTTTTCTATTGCTATAATGCTAGAAATTATATTAAATATTAAAAGAAAAAAAATATGTATTGAGAACTGTCAAGTAGCTGTAACTCCTACAGAAACTATTGTGTTTGGAGAGTTCACTTGGTTTCCAGATTGTAGGTTGATAAAGCAAGAATGTACAAAAAAAATCAAAACATAAAATGCAGCTCTAGAAGAACCCACGCATCGAGACTCCCTGCAGGTTGACAGCTTGTAATGCAAAAGAATGATAAAAGATAATTTCAATACAAGCTATGAAAATAAAGAAAAACAAGATAAACAATTTTATTTTCAAGTATATTATAATTTAAGAACTATTTCTAAGTTATTAAAAAATACTTGTTCCCATGGAAATGTAAATGCAACATGTTAAATCCAAAATATGTTTCCACTGGAAAATTTTAAAAGGAAAACCACTATGTGAAATATTAATTATACTACTAAATTTATCTTTCTTCTGATGATCCCCTTTGAGTGAAATTATTGCAGATTTTAAAGGTTAAGTAGGTAAAGACTGATTCTGGATTAAGTACAAATTGATTTTAAAGGACTGCTTTTGAGAACTTCAGCAGATGACTAATGTCAGGCAATAATTTTGTCCTTGAAAGAAAATTGCTTGCGGGCACCTCACCCTAAAATTTTATAAAACTCACACACCAGTATTTTCAGAATGACCAAAATAACTAAACAATTTTAAAAGTGTGATTATTTAATAGAAAAGTAACTAATCTCTGTTAATGAATTAAATAAAAGTGAATATAAAAAAAACTGTGGTTACTTTGTCTGGTAAAATCCAATGGTTTGTGCTCCCTCTACTGTCAGTGAAACAACAATTCTTTTAACAAGAACTAGCTGCTAGAGATAACTGGGGCACACAAAATAATTAAACACAGTAGAATTCGTAGTACATTTAATTTTAGACAAAGAGCAGGTGCACTAGAGTACACTCACAACACAGAAAAATCTTCTCTAGTTAGAGAAGGAAAATAGTAGCCTGTGGAGAAATAGGATCTCTTTCCAAATATTCTAAAATTAGAATTAATAAGTCTTTTCTGAAAAACAGGGAATTACAAACCACTTTCAGGGGTGACCTGAAACCCCCCTGTCTGGGTATTCACAAATCCTGTATACATTTCATGCAATACCATTTTGTTCCTACCCATTGAAGTTAAATGTACAAATACATAAGAAGCACAATCAGATATTTTTTATCAAAATATGATATGTAAAATTGTTTATTAAAGACTGAAGAATATCTCTGAATGCAGCTTTTACTCTACTAACAAGCATAAATAAACAAATAAACAAATGATGAATTCTCTCCTGCTTTGTGGAGTGAAAAAGGGAAAAGAAGAGAAGTAGTACAATCAGTCAAAATGGTATAAGATGCTACTGGCTCAGAACTCGATTATTTAAGACCAACATCCCTTACTAAGATTACAGTGAATGACAGATCTCCCAGAAACCAAATCAAATTAACCCTGATCATTAGTTGATCATAAAGGCAAGAGGAGACAAAAGAGAAGAAAAAATATGAACTAATTGTAGGGCATTTTGATTATCCGGACATTTATTGCACAAATACAGAAAACAGGAACTGTGAAAACTACAGGTGATCCGGTAATCCAAACTTGCTGACAGTGCACTCTATTCCTTCATCCAGGTCATTTATAAATATATTGAATAATACTGGTCCTAGTACTGACCCTTGAGGGACCCCACTAGATAAAGTTCTCCAACTAGACTCTGCTCCATTAACCACCACTCTCTGGCTTCTTCCCACCAGCCAGTTAACAGTCCATCTCACTACCTGATCATCTAATCCACACTTCCTCAATTTGTCAGCAAGGATGCTGTGTGAGACCGTGTCAAATGCTTTGTTGAAATCAAGATAGGCCACATCAATTTCTTTGCCATCATCTAGCCACCTGGTTGTA
>NW_010333591.1:0-1431 GCF_000700745.2 Antrostomus carolinensis
TAAATTGAGATTTTTCACCCTAAATTTTGCGTTTTTCACCCTGAATTTTGAGATTTTCACCCTGAACTTTCCGTTTTTCACCTTAAATTGAGATTTTCACCCTGAACTTTGCGTTTTTCACCTTAAATTGAGATTATCCCTCTAAATTCTGGGTTTTTCACCCTAATTTTTGAGATTTTCACCCTAAATTTTGTGGTTTTCACCTTAAATTGAGATTTTTCACCCTCAATTTTGAGATTTTCACCCCTAATTCTGCATTTTCACCTTAAATTTTGAGATTTTCACCCTAAATTTTACATTTTTCATCTTAAATTTTGAGATTTTCACTCCACGTCACAACTTTTTCTCCACAAAACACCCATTTCCCTCCCCAAACCACGACAATTTCCCCCCCCAACCACCCAATTTCCCCCCCCAAATATATATTTTTTAATTTTTTTATTTGAGATTTTCACCCTGAATTTTGCATTTTTCACCTTAAATTTTGAGATTTTCATCCTAAATTTGGGGTTTTCCTCTTAAACTTTGAGATTTTCACCCTGAACTTTGTGTTTTTCATCTTAAATTGAGATTTTCACCCTAAATTATGAGATTTTCACCCTAAATTTTGAGATTTTCACCTTAAATTGACATTTTCACCCTAAATTTTGGGGTTTTCACCCTAAATTTGGGGTTTTTCATCCTAAATTTTGTGGTTTTCACCTTAAATTGAGATTTTCATCCTCAATTTCAAGATTTTCACCTTAAATTTTGGGTTTTTCATGCTAAATTTTGGGCTTTTCACCTTATTTTTTGGGTTTTTCATCCTAAATTTTGAGTTTTTCACCTTAAACTGAGATTTTCACTCTAAATTTTGAGATTTTCACCCTGAACTTTCCATTTTTCCCCTTAAATTTTGAGGTTTTCACCCTAAATTTGGGGGTTTTCACCCTAAATTTTGTGTTTTTCACCTTAAACTTTGAGATTTTCACCCTGAACTTTCCATTTTTCACCTTAAATTGAGATTTTCACCCTAAACTTTGAGATTTTCACCCTAAATTTTGAGATTTTCCCTCCAAATCAGGAACTTTTCACTGCGAAACAGGTGTTCTTTGTGCCAAATCACAAGATTTTCAGCCAGAATTGGGGCTTTTCACCTTAAATTTTGAGATTTTCACCCTGAACTTTCCATTTTTCACCTTAAATTGAGATTTTCACCCTAAATTTTGGGGTTTTCACCCTAAATTTGGGGTATTTCACCCCAAATTTTGAGATTTTCACCCTAAATTTTGGGGCTTTCCCCTTAAATTTTGAGATTTTCTCCCTGAATTTTACAATTTTCACCTTAAATTGAGATTTTCACCTTAAATTTTGAAAATTTCCCCTTCGAAACACCCGTTTCCCACCCCAAACCACAACGATTTCCCCCCCAATTATACAATATTCCCCCCC
>NW_010333592.1:0-18542 GCF_000700745.2 Antrostomus carolinensis
CCAATCCAAACCATTCTATGATTCTAAGACTTGAAAAGACTGTAATCCCCTGATATCTGAATCAGAAACATCTGTTGATGGGACTCTGAACTACATCAGTCTTTGACATCTGAAATTCAAAGTTTGATAGAAATAGACAAGCCTAGTTGAGTCATCTGCAAGACATTGCTGAGCAGCAGAATTATGCACTTCACTGTGCAATGTGAGGTAAATCTGATGCAAAGAAAGGAGAGATGCAGAGTAATAGTCAAATAAGTGATTTGTCTATCTCATATTTTTTACCACCATTTTGCTTCAGGTAGTTATTTGCACAGAGCTTTCTGTTTTAGTCATTTCTGTCTGCCATTATGAATTATATCTGCCCATAGAAGTAAAGTAAGCAATTCTCCTTGTCTGCTCTGGAACAACAGTATGCCCTTCTACAGATGCAAAACTTTAATATTCATCATGCCTTCTCATTGTTCCAGCCAAACTGGATTAGCAGATTTGTGAAGCCTGGCAGTGCTTACTGAGAATCACTTGGCTGTTGGGCACATAAACTAATGTGCTAAAAATGGATGGTGGAAAAGAAGAAATCACTATCACATCTAACAGATAGGGAGTTGCTGGGAGAAAGGAGAAGTTCTCCTAAACTGTTCTTTTGGATCTGTGAATAAAAGGCAAGAGCAGGTGCCGAGAATACTCAAGCACTTTGAAGTGTAGGAACTGGGATCTTTCTATGCTCAAAAGAAAAATAAAATAGGAAAAAGAGAAAGAAAATTGACACTGTCTTTTGGTGCAAGAGAGAGAATTTTTACATGGAAGAAGCTCAAATGAGAAGATAAATGTTTGATGAATTTGCTCTAAAACCCAAATAGTGTAGATAAATCTGTATGTAAACAAAGCATATACATGCACATATAGGTATATTCACACAAACATGTTTCCACCTCTGCTCCAAACAAAGTCTGAGTGATGTTTTATGGAAGACACCTCACACTATGCTTATGTTGGTCTGTATTTGAAGAAGTTCTGTGTGTGCAAACAATACACTGCATATTTTGTATGGACGTATGGATGTACTTGCATTTGCATGGAAGTGTGGATGAATGGAGATTACAGGAAGTACTTTTGAATTTCTGCATCAGAACACAGTAATTTGCCCTAATATCAGTGGAGGTAACCCATAATACTGAAGGAAAACTGGGTCTCTAGATGTTGTAATGAACTTCTGATTATTACATGGAAACATTCCTTCCTTTGCTGTTAAACAGTGAAAGTCTTGGGAAGCAGAACAGCAATATATAATTCCTCTCTCCAGGAGCCAACAGATTACTCTTTTGCCCACTCACTGATAGCATGGGAGCTACCATCCTACATTGTAAGATGTGGTTATGTACAATAATTTCTTCTTTAAAGGGTTGACATTGCTTTCTTGTACTTGAAACAATACTGTTTCAGGGATCTGTCCCTAGAATTCATTCTGCTGTTTTTGACTTTGGAGTTGACTGAGACTTATGGAGTTGACTCAGACTTATAGAGTCTTTAATTTTCCTTCCCTGTGTGTGTTCATTCTTTTGCAGTTCCACACTGGAAGTCTAATTAATAAACTTACAATTTATTCCATTGTTTTGTTGATTTTAGACTAAATATTGTCAATCATTTGATTTCAGACACTTCTCTACTGCATCCAATAACTTGGTCTACATTGAGATCCCTCAGTGTGCAGGTAACTAAATTATTTCATGCCAGGCAGAGAAAGTAGACGTTTTCCAAATTCCATCGGTGCCCAAGATCTGATTAGGTAAGAAACAGATAAACCAGCACACAATCCATGCTTAGTGGTGCAGAGGAAGGCAAAAAGTCTCCAGTGTCCTTGCCAATCTGACCTGGCAAATCTGGAAAACCCAGCTTGAACATATGAGCAAAAAATGCTGGACAGGTGTCCCAGGGAAAGAATTCTTTGCATTACCTTAGACTAGTTGCCAACTAAGCATTGAAGAAGATGGAAAAAACCTTATTATCTGTTGATCACAGCACTTATGAAAAACACTTGGGAAAATACATTTTCTCTAAACTTATCAGCCAGTGAACTGAAGCCTTAAAGGCTTAAGACTTCATTAACTTAAGTTACAAGGAGGAATGGCTCCTCTGTGAAAAGATGGTTAAAGTGTGGGATTTAGTGAATTCAGACTCAAATATGACTGTGCAGACCAACTGCCTACACTTCATGAGCTGCAAGACTCCTCACAAAACATTGATGAAAGCATGTTTAAGAAAGACTTCTATAAGAACAAAACCTCAAAAAACTAGTGACTTCATCACTTCTCTTTCTATTCCAGTTTAAATTATGCTTACTGTCTTTTATGTTCTCATTCGATTAAAATCTTACTCAACATCCTCCTATTAGATCTGATTGTTTTGCTTTTTTTCAGCCAGAACGAACACCCCAAACTTCCCATAACAGATGTGAAAGGACCTATATGCAGGATTTGGATTATCTCTTTACTTTCTCTTTGATGACCTAGATATACTGAACATCATATCATAACAACTGTTTTGTAGTTTCTCTATTATTTTGAAGTTGTTCTTTTCTTTTTTCCCCCAGCTCCTCAGCATTTCCATATTCTACTTTAAGTCTGGGTTCCAGAACTAGAAATGGCACGATATCCTAATTTTTATTGTACCAATGTCATATCAGGAATTTTCTGTTTCTATTGCACATTTTTCTCTTTAAATAACCAAGAATCAATTAGCCCTTTATATCACCACATTGGGATGGCACTCTCATTGATGACAGTACAAAGCCTTCTCTAAATCAGTGGTTTCCAAGCCAGATTCTTCTTCTTTGTAGGTATAAAGTGTGGACTTCAAGTATGATGTCTTGCATTGATACTGGTCAAATATATTTTAATGAACTGTTTCTTTCTGGAGCTATTCAATTTTTTGGATATGAGAATGGCAATTAAGAGTCAGGTTTTTTTTTATTTTTGTTTTTTTCAGGAAAATATTCATTTGTTTAATGTTGATTCAGACAGGAACAGTCAGAAAATCTTGTTTCATTTGAAAACAGTTTCCCAGCTAATGATAAATAAAATTCTCTCAGTTCTTCTGCCCCAAAATTGAAATATTCCAAACCACTAAGTTTTTTTTTTTTAATTTTGGCCAACAATTATATCTTTCATGTGAAACTGTTCACCAAAAGACTTAGATCAGATGAAAAAAAAAAAAAAAAAGATTATATGTAAAACCTTGTAGAATATCTGAGGGAAGGACAGAAACCAGACCAAAAGTTCAGTGGGTCCATTTTTTGTCCATTAGACCCTCATGGATCTCACTTTATTTTGATTGGAATACCACTGAATGAGAGGCCTCATCACCTGCCTTCTGCTCGCATTTCCTAACATCTCTTTATAGAAGAAGATTCTCAAGTGCCGATGGAAGGAGGGAAAGAACAAACCCTAGATTAGCTCCCTCTTAAATCTGAAATTCAAATCATGATTGTATACGCCCATTTCAAACTGTATTCTCCAGCCTTTGGAGAAGCAGTTGCTGCTTTTAATAGCAGGAATTGTGGTAATCGAACTTGATTTTGTTTTACATCCTTCCTCTTTTGTTGCTAATACCTCTTTGGACCACCCAATATAACTCAACTATCATTCCTTGGTGTTTATGCACTCAGAATCCTTGCAAACATTGTCCCTATTAGTCATTGCTTGGCCCAGCTACAACTGGCATATTGAGGTTTTCAGAGTACTTTTTTAACTTGCAGTCAGTTTCTTTAGACTTTTGGGCACGAGACCAAAGGCAGGATGATTTCAGACACTAAAGCAGGGTAATAATTAGCCTGATATATGCTTCTTAATTAGGATAATTGTAATTGGCAAGAAAACTTAGGTTCTCATGATACAGGGGTTAATGATACATATAAATTATGATGACGCTATCCCATTAGTTGGACTCTCAAAGCCATCACTGTGGAGGGTATATGTAGCAGAGCTATAATTCTTCTTACGGTCTAATTCTATGGAGAAGTTCTAGGATCTTACAAACCCGCAAGAGACTGGGTGGCCAAAAATCATCATTTGGGTGGCCTGCTGAGCGGAATTTCTCCATTCTGGGTAGTCATGGTGTTTTTAGGTTGGCAATGCAAAGGAACACAAAAGTCCGTTACCCCCTAGGTGGGAGCAAGGCACAGAAGATTGGGCTAGGATGCAACTGAAGGCACGTTGCTCCTTCAGGATTTACAAATTTCCAATTTAGTACATTGTCTACTTCTAATCCTGAATGCAGATGGCGTCAGAAATAGTTGTGCTTAAATTAGAAATAAGACAAGATGTACAAGATGAGTTAAGGCTCCTGCAGTCATCCTCCATTCAGTGTTGCGGATAGACAGAACTAAATGCATGTGGTTCTATTTCTGCCTCTTCCCTTTGCTAGCTGAAACCCACATTTGAATCACAGTGTGCTTGAGATGTTCTACTAATAATACATCATCATTTACAGAGCCATTTATACACTTACTTCCTTTAAATCTCGGTGTTCCTCAAAGAATTATGTTAACAATGGGGGTTTTTCATAGTTCATTTAAAAGTTAAGAGAAATAAGGTCCTCCTCAGTGTGATCTGTCCATGTATTTCCAGTTAAGCTGGCAGACATGGTAAGCATTTTGATGAGAACTCAAGCCTGAGACAAGGATTCTGGAAGACACATGGCTGATTTGCAAGTTATCAGTGAAATTTGAATTAGATTCTTAATGAGAGGGGAATGTGCTATGGTGGTTCCTAATGGTACATTAGGATGCTCCTGGAACGATAAAGCAACGAGGCATCAGAGCTGGTGTTTAATGCAAAATGGAAGTAAAAAAACAGACTGTGCAGATAGTAAAAAGATAATTTTCCCTAAAGAAATGATATAATTTGAATATATATGGAAATATCTGACAGTCTAATCTTGAAAGACACAGAGCTTTCTAATGTTGTAAAAAGGCAAAATATCTCTCGATTTTTTTGGTAATAGTTTTTAATTGCTGTTGAAAGTAGGAGTATGTAGCTATAAATATGTTCAGTTCATTCCGTTGTCTTGTACATATTTTGCATTTTCCCGGAAAAGTGGCTTCTCTTAATTTATGAAAGTCAAGGCTTCACAGACAACCTCTTTGCTTGGAGGAGACCACTTGCCTTTCTTGGTATAACATACATCTCCATAGCACAAAAGTTAGTGAAAGATTTAAACTGACAAGCATCATTTGTCTATTAAGAACAACTTTTCCTTTGAGCTTACTCCAGAGCAAACCAAGCCATATACTCGATGATTTTTTTTTTATTATTGTACTGTTTTTCAAAAGCTGGGAATTTTCAGAATAATTGTGTGTGGTGCAGTTCTCATTGCAGCAAACCAAAAGATCTATGAAAAAAAAAAAAAAAGGAACCCAACTTACTTAAAATTAGGTTCCTATGACTGTGTGGGGTCTTTGAAGCGATTTTAAAATGGCAACATGACTGCGTTTCTATGACTGTATATAGGCATTGGCTTAGATTCACACATCCTAAATTCCACTCAATTCTTTGTGCCTGGTGTTTTCTATTGGCAGGGCACCTCCTGCGGCCCAGAACCAGTCAACAGGAAATACTAGGGAGAAGGACTTGGATGGATTTAAGATGCCTGAATCTGGAATCTACTTTTTAAAAAAAATTCTTGGCCCAGATCACCTGCCTTTCAGTTTCAGGTCTTAACCAGAAAACCATTAAATTCTGTCCCTCCCACTCCTGCCTCCTATCCTCTCTCCCTCTTTAAGCAGACAATTTTCTTGCTTCAGTGGAAGGGCATCAATCTCGAGGGCAGTGATTAATATAACAACACATATAAATGGTGGTCAAGAACATAACAATAGCTTTGCTGCTGCTATCATGAGGTTGAGCCAATTAAATGCCATATTTTAGTATAAACCTTTACCAATATTACATTTGCTTTATTAAAGTTTCCAACAAGCCTTTAACATTGTTACAACAGGATATTACTTTTTTTTCAGATAAAATGTAAATGTTCTGCTAAAAAGGAGTAAAAACATGCTATAAGGTTATATGTTAAACAATTTCTGCGTACTTCCAAGCACTATAAGTTAATCTTATCTTAGCATAGTAGGGGCACAGGTTTGCTATGGAGCAGGATGTGAAATGTTTATATAAACCACAGTTAAAAGAATTTTTAGGCTCAGTTCAAGAGTTTACACTTTCAAAGTCATTCCCCCAGTGCATTCATCATGATCCACACAATTGCTTTGTCTGAGTCCTTTAATTCTTCCACCCTTCTGAAAGCATGTATTTAAAAGCCTGTCACAGGATTTCTAATCAGACAAGGTCAACCAGGTGTTGTAATTGCATCTCTTCACTTAGAAAACTGTCTTTAATCAGCTGAGCTTTAGCTCCAAGATGTTGTAAACTACTGACTCATGCGAATATTAATGGGAAGAGACCTAGTGAAGTTGTCTGTAATGTATAGGACATGATCTAAAGGCCACCTGCAGAGTGGGCACACGGTTCTCATTGCAGCCCAGCACTGGATGCAGCCAAAGCAGAAGCGATGGAAGCACAAGGCCACGCAGGCTGCATTGTTGAGTTCTCCCAGGCAGATGGGGCACGGGTCATCTCCAGATGCCTCCAACTGCCCTGCCTGCTGCAGCTGGCTCTCGCTGGCTGTCATGGCAGAACTGCTCTCCTCTGGAGCTTCCTCAGCATCCAACACCGTGTCCTGCAAAGACAGACATGCAATGTGCCTGAGCATGCTTCACACCAGGGGAAGAGAAAATCTGGGAAAACCTAAGCAAGGGGTGGCAGAGGAGAGGTCAGGGCCTCCCAAAGGGTCCTCTTGAGAGCTGAAAAGCAGCAGCTGCTCAAAATTGTTCAAAGTTGTTTTAACCTTCATAGTAGGTGCTGAGCATTTTTAATTCTGCCTGATGATAATGAATTAATGGAAGAAGCAACCTCTGATTTTAAAGCACTTGTATTACCTTTTGCTGATTCAGTTCCACAAATCAGAATAAACTGGAAAAAACCCCTCTATTGCTAGATAAGAGTTTGTATCTTTAGTGGCAAAAAACACGTTACAGATTGTACATTATTTCCCAGAGAGACATATGCTTTCCATCACATAAATTAACTGCCTGCACATATTCCTGTTATCTTGTGAGGGATATGAGTAAACTGAATAAAAAATAGATTAAAAAAATTCACATTTAATTTCTGGATACAGTCCCCAAACCATATCTTTTTATTAATTGAAAGACAAGGGGCTGACTATTCTGATGAGTACTGTGAACATGTCTGCTGAGTCAGTCTGTAAACACCAGCTCTGGATCCTGGACCTGTGAATCTTGTGTTGCCAGAGTTGGTTATTCTCCTCAGGAGTTCTATCACTTACCCTTGTGCTGCCTTGACAACCTATGTCTGTCTCCTGCTCTGTGCTGGGATTGAGATCTCCCCCTTTCCCCATCACTGTATCCCCCATGATGCAGGTGTTAGATGCACATGTCCACAGACTGCTCTTTTCCTTATTATTTATCTTGCAGGTGAATGTGGAAGGAGGTCAAGTAGGAGCACTGTTATGCTGAAGACTGTTAATGAATGTCTTCCATAGCTGTTTGGCCTCTCTATAAACAGTGGCAATACTAACTGGGTGGCAGAAACAGTCCTCTGTCCTTCATGTCTCAGATTTTGTGGTGGCCAAAACAATCTCTGAAATATGAGAATCAATCAGGTGACACATTCAAAAGTGATTACACTATTAACTGTGTGTAAGGATCTCATTACTTAGGCCAACAAAAAAGGACTCTAAGACAGACTAAGGCATGAAATGATCTTTGGTGTCTAATAGTGCTACAAGTAGTCACAGCCCAAACTGAAGATAAGAGCAAAGCCTTAGAGACAGAGAAAGTGTGGACAGGGGGAAAGAGAGCAGGGCTGGCTCCAAGACATGTCTGTGGATAAGGTCGGAAGAGGTATATTTCTCCCCAAACTCTGTGACTCACAGAATCATAAAATGGTTGAGGTTGGAAGGGCTGGAAGTTGTACATCCCATGCCAATTGTTTGTGAGGAAGACATGTTTGGACAGTTTGTGGATTAACCCCTTCTGAATGTGTTGCAAGTACTTATGCTTAGGGCAACGTGGTACCTGTACAGCTGCATGCAACTTCTGGTGAGGGCATGACTAGCCACAGCTATCTCCTGTGAATTTGCCACTGCATTCCTTTTTTCAACAGGTAGTTCAGGCTTCCTCTTCAAGACCAGCTGGCAGGTGCTGCTCCCAAAAGCCCATTTCTGCACAGCTTCAGCCTGTGGCACAACAGTGCATTGCTTGTGCGGTAGTCCAGTTCTGGATTCCTGCCCAGTTCCCAGGGTCTGGAGCTTTGCTTCCCTGACAGGTATCAAGCCAAGGCATGGGGCTCAACCAAAGAGCCTCATTCCTCTGGAGTGGTTTTTGGGAAGCAGTCAGCCTGTGTCCAGAAGACACCAGCAATCTCCTCCTGCCTCTCAGCCACAGCCATGGGGTTTGGGGCTGAGAGGTGTTGCAGAGAGGTGTCACAGAAAGTCTTGGACTGGTGTGACTGGAGGATGACAGGGGCCGTTTGGGTGTGGAGACATCAGCAGGAGGTCCCAGCAGGGACAGGGCTGTCAACTGGACAGTGGTCACAGCACCTGGATTAGCAGGTCTTCAGGACCCACAGCCTGGCTGCTGATCAAAGGGCTTTGACATGTGCTCTCTCTTGTATTTATGTTGATGTATTGGGTTTATGTGGCAAGGTTTTGCTAGTGAAGGGGCTGCAGGGGTGGTTTCTGTAAGAAGAAGCCAGAAGCTACTCCTGTGTCTGATGGAGCTAGTTCCAGCCAGCTCCAAGACAGACACGCTGCTGGCCAAACTGAGCCAATCATCAATGGTGGTAGCACCTCTGTGATAACGTATTTAAGAGAGGTTAAAAGCCTCTGTGCAAGAGCAGCTGGGAGAGAGGAGTGAGAATATGTGAGAAAAACAGCCCTGCAGACACCGAGGTCAGTGAAGACAGAGGGGGAGCAGGTGCTCCAGGTGCTGGAGCAGAGATTCCTCTGAGCCCGTGGCGATGATTTAAATGTGGGGGGAGAAATTTAAATGATGATTTAAATGGGGGTTGGACTAGATGATCTTTCGAGGTCCCTTCCAATCCCTGACATTCTGTGATTCTGTGGGAGATTTAAATGCGATGTAACTGAAACTAGCACTTAGTTGCCAAGGTGAGCAGCTCCAGTGCAGGCCGGATCCGCAGTGGAGCATTCCAGGGAGCAGAGGGACCCGCTGGGAGCCCACAGCTCTCATGAGAGCAGCTGACGAGACCAGGGCAGGGCCAGGAGCAACCACAGCCAAGCCAAGGCCCCCCATAAAGCAACCCTCTGGGGAGCACCACGAGCAGGGCTGGCAGATAGGCTGCGGCATGGCAGTTTGTGTGGCAGCTCTGCCACTCTGTCAGGAAGCAATGGCATCTGCCCAGCAGCAAGCCTGCTGCCTCCCTGAGGTCCAGGTTAAACATGGTCCAAGCCACTTTCTCAAGCCCAGAACCATGTTCAAACAGTTTTATAAGTTTTCCAAGGATGGTGACTCCCCAATGTCTCTTGGCAAGCTGTGTCAGTGCTCAACCACCCTCACAGTGAAAAAGAGTACCCTGATGTTCAGATGGAACCTCCTGTGTTTCAGTTTGTGCCCATTGCCTTTGGCCCTGCCAATCGACACCACTGGAAAGAGCCTTGCTCTGCCACCTTTTCATCCTCCCTTCAGTTGTTTGTACACCATCATGTGATGTGGCCTAAGCCTTCTTTCCTGTAGGCTGAACAGTCCCAGCTCTCTCAGCCTTTCCTCCTATGGGAGATGCTCCAGTCCTTACGTCTTCTTTATGGCTCATTGCTGGAATTGATCCCCAGTAGCTTCATCTCTCTCTTTTACTGGGGAGCCCAGCACTGTGCCCAGCACTCTGGAGGTGGCCACACCAGTGCTGAGTAGAGGGAAAGGATCACCTCTCTTGACCTGCTGGCAACACTCCTAATGCAGCCCAGGACACCACTGGCCTTCTTTGCTACAAGGGCACAGTGGTGGCTCACAGTGTCCACTTTCTAATTGGGTGCCTAAAGGACTGAAGCCATAGAAGACTTGAATCCACAAAGTGTCAGACTACTTTAATCCCCACAGGATATATTTGTTGTTCTTCAACTCATCCTGCTGTAAGAAGACACTGCTTTTAAGACTGCTTGAAATATTCAGGGATTAGGGATTAACATGCACAGAAGGATAATTTCAGTGTGTCTGCATGCTTTTTTTCCCAGGTGATGTTTGATTTGTGTTATAGCTAGTAGCAGGAGATTTCCTCTAACAGAGAAACCAGCAAGATGCAATTCCTAAAATAACTTTAAATCTTCTTAAATTAAATCAAAGCAGCGATATGTTTTGAACTTTTTGTCTTTTTGTTTAGTCAGTGTTCACAAATACAAACTCTCTTCCCTGCTGGTGCAAAATAAAAGCTAAGGGACCATAAATATCTGAAGTGGTGCTTGACTGTAGTTTTCCTAAGGTTAAAAATATGTGTAAACAATTTAGGAGTCTAAAACAGAGTCTCAGAAGGGCTTGAGGCACCAAGAATTGGATTTCCAAAGGTAGTTTAAATTGGGACCTAGAAGTATTGAGATGCTAATAGCAGTCTTTGAGTACTAAATATAATTAAAATCCATGCCTGCTGTAACCCAAGTCTTCCTCACTTTCAGTATACCTTGGGTCTGCTAGGCAAGCTCTAACAAACTCTACCACGTGTGCAAGGGTGTAGCTCCATGCTCCTCTGGTCAAACTCATCTCTTCTTGGTAGCTATGGGGGAAAGGGACATGTATACCATTCATATTCACTTGGTCTGACAGTTTAGGTGGGTTTTTTACAACTACAGGAGCCTGAATTGTGTCAGTGGGAGATAGGCAGACACTTCTGAGTCTCCTGTAGAAGCAGTAATCTGAAGTAAAGTAGTGTAGCAGAGAAGGTGGTAGTGGAGGTGCTCCTACCTTAAATCCCAGCTAGCCTTTGTTTTAGTATTCTGCAGTTCCTGAAACAGTTCAGGACAGCTACATTCATTAGTTTGTAGACTTCAGTGGCAGTGAGGTGTGTACACAGGATCTGGTACTTAACGTCTCTGAAAAACTCACTTTGGTGTGTTTGGAAAATTTTACCCATAAACTTTTCTGCATCTCCTGGTATAGGTTCAGCTGCATTTCTGTCACCATTTTCCTCAGTGACAGCCTTTTTTTCCCCCTTTTTGTGGGGAAGAAAAAGGCCATACAAATATAAAACCAGAAGAAAATTAAAGTTGAATGATTAAAATAACACTACAGTGAGCTAGTGATTTCAGCAGCATGGGTCCACCTGCACGGAGATGTTTGCAGGACTGTAGCCAAAGTGCTAAAAGTGTAAAACCAAGTTTTTCTTACTTTTGAGTCTGCAATTGATTATGGAAACAAAAATGGTACCCAGAAAGCTGGAGGCAAAATTTAAGGGCCATAATCAAAACCAAGAGATGAACTGAGAAATATTTTAATCTGCCAAAATTGGAGTGCAAAGGTTCTGTGTTTCCTCTGCAAGATGCGATAATATTTTCCCGCCTAGCAGAGGATATTGCAAATATTGGTGTGAGTGCAATCATAAGATTAAGCAAAAGGCAGGCTTGAACACAAGAGCCTGGTCAGTCAGGGAGTGAAGTAAGTGTTTTTAATATTTTATTTTTATAGGTAACCTCATAATTGCAAACAGCTTCTCTTTCAAAGTTCTTAGTTCACATTTGACCTACTGACTTGCACAGTTTGATTTTTTTTTTAAATTTTCATCCAAAATACAAACTAAATTTTTCCTCTTACTCGCAGTTCTTTAGAATCATGTAATTAAGCAAGAACACAGTGACTTGTTATTAAAAGTTATTTAAAGACTGACAGAAGCAGAAAGCTTTTAAAATCAGGTGAGCTTGCCTTGATTTAAAGGAGACAGAGATCTAATTTTGAAAATCCTGCCAGGTGCATATTTATATTTTTAGATAAAATTTTTGACATATTGACCTTTAATTTGAAAATTTAGTTCCTGATCTCAGGTGTACGGCACCTATCTAGTCCAAATTCTAATGATTTTTCCTTTAAGGAAAAGCTCACCTGATAAAATTTATCCTTTTTTATTACCTCCCTGTGTTGAAACAACATATAAACAGATTGTGGAATAACTGAAAAGCTTGGTTTGATGTATTTTTGAAATTCTGAATAGAATAAAATCTTAAGATCCAGTTCTCTGTATCCTAAGTTGGGGTTGGAGTAGATGACCTTTGAAGGTCCCTTCCAACCCAATATACTCTATGATTCTAAGCTTAAAAGAGATCTGAGAGACCATAATAATAAAAATTACTTTTGTAAAAGTCACATTTGTTTTGAGCTGTCTGGAGTTCCACAATGTACTTCTTTAGTCATCCTAAATAATTTAATCTTTTCATTGAAATAGAAAGACACAGTAGGACTACTTTATGGTATTTCAATGTAAATTAATGCTAGGCACTAGAACAATGTAACCAGAAAAGGAATGAAAGCATAAATTCTTAGTTATTATAGCTTTTCAGATTTCTTTTTAGTGATTTTAGATATTCAGTGTACTCATTTAAAAGTATGTAATTTAATTTTACAGCAAAATGTTGCTCTTCTAGGTGTTCTTGAAGTAACGAAAAGGATTTAATTATGAACTTTGTATATTCATTAAGCTCAGTTACTTCTTTCAAATACCAGAAGGAATACACTTTCTACTTGTGTTATGGATATTTTTCCTTTCAGCATTTTCAAATTAAAAAGATCAGTTCTGATCTCATCTTTGGATGCCCTGCCCTGCCAAAGTCACTGAGGTTAAGTCTGTGTTAATGAAAGCATTTCTTTGGGCTACATGAATATCTTGAATTACATACAGTAAGACAAGTTCTGTGTTGGTTTATAGCCTGCATAATGAAGTCACCTTCCATGGGGATTTCTCAGGTTGTAAATCAGCACACAATCTCGCTTGATTTGTTTTAATAAGATGCACAGGATAAATGTTGCCTTATCACAGCCATAATTCAAAATTCTTAGTTAAACTAAAGAGGAAGATTTGCTCATATAAGCAATTCATTTCCAAATATCTATAAACTTAAAATATGCCTTTACTTCAATGAATATGCTGAAACATTAACATTTAATAGTTTCTGTGTGTTTACTGTGTAGAATAATTTTAAAGGACTTGTTATTTTTTTCCAGATATTCAAGTTCTAATGGGCATTCTTACTCACCCTAAGGAGATTATCTAACCACATAAATATCCTATATATTTTTCCAAATATTTGGATGCAGTTTATGCTGTTTTCAAGCGGTTTTTTTTACTCAAGGTAGTGATAAAATGAAAAATCCCTTAAATTTCATTTTTCAGGCTGTAACTGTTACACACTAACTGAATATATTGCATCTATAGGTCTAAAAATATCTTATTTTAATATATTGTCCACTTTTCAGATGATTCTTTTTATTACCAACTTCTACTTCCAAATTTCCCCTGATGGAACGACTTGAGTCTTTTAGTTTGTAAATTTGCTGCTTCTTGGTAGAATACAAGTATCGTCATATTCCAAACAATTTACAGTTTTTCTAGAGTCTTGGCTAAAGGTCAGCAACTGGACTCATCATGCATTACATCTATCACATAGTCCGTGTTAGGGATGGATTTTAAAAAAGAAAGTCTTTTATTATACTGCAGTGTCTGTTACTTCATCTAGCATTAAATTTATTAATTTTAATCTAGCAAGGGCTTTGTAGTCCAATTTACCGCAATTAGTGGAAATAAGTTTATGCAAAGCAATGTCCAGTATCTTATATCACAGCTAAATTTGGTCATCTACATATGCTTTGCATGTTGTCTTCAGTAATACAGCCACCTGTAAATTAGGTACTTTTACTTTAGGTAAGTATGCCTTAAAATAAAGTATTCTTAGAATAGATCTTCCTGAAAACTATTTTCCAGTAATCACTTGGAGCTGCCAGAGTCTTCATCAACTGCAGACTTTCAGAGATGTCACAACAATAAGAATTTGCGGTAAACCAAGATACCTTATTAGCTGACCGGTGATCATTTGTCTTGTTTCAGACAGAATAAAAACATTCCTTGTTTTTGTTTATTCTCTCTTGTAGGAATTAACTGGGAATACGGGAAGAGCCAGTCACTCTTTGGAGAAATGAGTGGTAGATTAGTACTTCTGGTCTGGTTATGGGAATTAATCCCTCAGCCCAACTCTCTTGGGTGTCCAGACTGGCAGCTGTTGGTACAGAACCTGTTCAGCAGTTCTCAGTGCCTCTCAATCCTGTGCCCATCAGCTTCTGCCCCTATCCCTCTTGCAGGTTTTTCCTGCCCAAGCATGAAGCCTTGGAGCAGTATGTACCTTCATGCCTGTGTGTAGCTAGCAGACCCAAAGCACAGGCCAGTTAGTGTCCAATCAAATGTGTGGTTATGGCATCCTTGAAACAATTTCTTCATGGCACATAGAATCATAGAATGGTTAGGATTGGAAGGGACCTTAGAGATCATCTAGTTCCAATCCCCCTGCCATCAGCAGGGACACCTTCCACTAGGTCAGGTTGCTCAAAGCCTCATCCAGCCTGGCCTTGAACACTTCCAGGGAGGGGGCATCCACAACTTCTCTGGGCAACCTGTGCCAGTGCCTGACCACCCTCACAGTGAAGAACTTCTTCCTAATATCTAATCTAAACCTACCCTCTTTCAGCTTAACATGTCTTCAGACATGTTTACACTTGTCACAGATAACCATGGTGGATCTCTGAATCCTTTCCTATGTGCTGTATTTTTTCCATACACCTGATAAAAGACACATAACAAGTTCTTCAGATGCCTGGTATTACCACGCAATCAGTATTGTTATAGAAACACAGAATGGTTTGGGTTGGAAGGAACCTTTAAAGATCAACTGGTCCAAACCCCTCTGCCTCAGGTAGGGACATATTCCACTAGATCAGATTGCTCAAAGCCTCGTCCAATGTGACTTTGAACGCTTCTATTTTCTCTGGGCAACCTGTTCACACAACCACGAAAGTCTAAAGTAATGAACTCTTTTGCACTGTTGGCTGAGGAAAGAGGATCATCCTACCTTTCAGAGCACGGCTGACTCTTAGGCTTAACAGTCCCCAGACTGATGTCAAGTTCAATCTTCTGTGCACAGCATAAAGCTGTTTAGCCATCTCATCTTGTGTAGGAGGTGCCCCAAGTGATAGTCACTTATACACTGGGGCCATTGTAGAATTTTTTAAAACGGCATTTTTTCCACATGAGGTTTAGGGTTCTGCCAACAAAAGTGAATCTTAAGGTCTGCCTTAGACTACTGGACACCTTAGCTAAAAAAGCACAAATGTATGGTGCTGGTGATGCAGCTGCAGCAGATGTTGCTTTCTACATCTTGCCTCTCCTCTGCCATGGGCTCCATCACAGAGGGATCTCAGGCTCATGCCTAACTGAGCCTATGGGCAAGAGGGCTCTAGTAAATTTCAATAATCTCCAAACCTTTGCTGTTACTAAAGAAGATATTTCAAAATGCTACTTTTTTATCTTCTACACCCTGTCTCACCTTGATGCTGTAGAAATACAATAATATTATTGATTGCTACCCTGGTTCTCTTGGCCAGGCAGGCCTTTAGGGACACTTTGTTCTCCATGCAAATTATGCAATTTACTCCTTCCCAGCACCCCTCAGCAGCAGAATAGCCAAAGCAAACTTCAAAGATATAAGATATGACAGTCACTGGGAGCAGAAATGCATATATAAATATCAGGTTGCATTCAGATGTGAAAAATTGAGATCTGTTGCTCAAAGTGTGGTGTAAAAATAAAATCTATGTTTTCTAAATTTTACTTTCAATTCAATGGAAAATTGTCAGGGAAATCTTATGAATACTGAAATAGTCAAATCTGTTTCACATAAATAGTTGAAGTGTTAGTTTTTATTCAACAAGTACTGATAGGCATCAATGCATGAATAAGGACATGAACATTTTTCTAAATTATTGTAAAATGTTCAAAAGCATTCATGAAACTGTAGCTGTTTTACATTTGTTACAAAGGTAAGAAGATATGTTTTTTAATGCAGAAAAACAGAGCAATGAACTTCCATATATTTTCCATCTAACTGAGCATTTAGCCGCCTGTTTCTGCTTTTGAAAATACCCATCTGGTTGGGGGTAACAGGGGAAAAGTGAAAGTAAATTCTATCTGTCAATCTGTATAGCTGAATTCACAGCTTTCTATGCTCTGCAGCCGAAGTAACCTATGGTCATGGTTTTTTTGTCATCCAAAAACCACCTGTGAATATTGTGAGACTTCACATTGAAATGAAAAGCTCACCTTCCACTGTCTCTGCTTCCTTGAAATGATCTTACTCCATCACTGAGAAATTTCAGCATCACAAGTCCACATTAGTTTATCTATCGATAAATTGAGTACATAGTGTAATTTGTATGACTAAGAGCCAAGTATTAAAAAGAAATCTTTGCTACAAAGAAAATTAAAAACCACAGACACGACCCAGTTCCCCAAATAAATGGTGAAAAATTTAAGTTGCAAACAGGGCAAGAAACAAGCCTAATCTCTTAATTTGCTCCTCATTAATTGTTTGACAAGACTTCCTACAATAAAGTGCTCATAAATTGGCTTTGGAGTTTGTATTGCTTACACAGATTATTCACCCTTCAATTGATCTGGAATAAATGTGAGGGTGTCCATACTCATGGACAAACTCCAGATAAATAAAGGAAGTTAATTTACAAAATTACTTAACTTCAGTAGACAGTTCAAGAGATTTATCTTTATTAGAGCTACTGTAATATTGTTAATGTTATTTTTAAATTAGCTTCAAGTTCAAGAGCAACTGAATTGGCTTCTACAGGAATATTACTGTGGATTGGTTATGCAAATCTTGGCTAGAGTGCAGTCTTACAGACCCTTCAGTCATTCACTGAATTAATCAAGTATATAAGTTGAGTGTGTATACTTTTACCTACCACTGCTACTTGACCAAAGCAAAACTTTCCTTGATTTGACAGAATAGGCAAGAAAGGACCAGACCTGAAGCAAAAAGCATTGCTGGTAGAACTCCAGTCAGCCTGAATGTAAGACTTTTAGGCAGAAAATAAAGCTCTGTGTTTAGGTCTTCAGTCCTTGATAAGAATAAGCAGGGACCTCAGACTTCTTCCGAAGCAGAAACACAGCATAATTATGTTTTCTCCAGTTTCATTAGCTGCATTGTACCTAATTTAAGCTGCTGTAACAAAGTGTATTTAAAGTCCTGTTTGAGACTATGAGTCTAATAGATTTTGTTGCCTTAGTTTCAGAGGTTTAATGTGCTACTTATTCCACATTCTGCAAAATGGAAAATGTATACAAAATATTACCATATTTGTCAAACAGTTGGTGAATTTCATAAAATAAAACAGTCTCTTAAAAAATTGTCAAACAAAAGTATATTAACTTGTTTGGAAGCTTTACTGTACATGAGGTGAACATTGATTCAAAGGTTGCTAGGAATATATTTTAGAGGCATTTAATTTCTAGAAATTATTATGCTGATATAAAGATTTTTGAAGTTGTATTCCCTTCGTAGCTGTCCCCTTTTTTTTACTTGGTTGTGAGAGGAAGCATGGTTCATGGCTGTTTTTCGGTGGTAAGCCATTTCAGCAGCAGCTGTGTAAAGGGAAAGGAGTGGGACATCCTGTGAGCAAGCAGAGACAGCAGTTCAGAGAAGGACATTGGAAGCTCCAAGATCCACTGAGAAAGGAGGTGGTGAATGAGGCTGGAGTGGAGAGGCACAACATGAAGAAAGCTAGCAAATGTGAATGCAGATTCACCCCCTGGACCTCTAGGCACTTAATACAGTGTGAGGGTGAGGACTCTCCTCATCCTCCCTTCACTGGCAGGAGGAGGAGACAGGTCTCCAGGTAGGGTTTTGGCTGAGAACCCCAAGGCCTGATTCTCCCTGGCGATGCAGGTGGAGGCCATGGGGACCATTTGGTTTGTACAAGTGAGGTGGGATGTCTCTGAGCCTAAGGTTGGGGAAATGTCCAAATGTTTGGAAATTGTTTGCTCATTGTAACAACTGAAATATTCTTTGGGTTCTCTGAGAATCACACCATGATTCTCTGAGAACCATGGGTGTAACCTATTAGCCCAGCAAACCACACTGAGCCTGAGACACATGGAAAACCACTGTGGAGATTAGACTTTAACCAGCAAATCCATTCCCCTGTAGCTAGGCTTACATGGCTACTAGACATTTCATGCAGAGAAGGACCCAAGATCACCACTTCCATCCATATACTGTACTCTGACTCTTTTAAAATCCTGTACCATCCTGGAGACTGCTATGTATTTACCAGAATTTGTTCTTTGATTTGTAGGTTCCCTCTGTCTCCCCATTCACCCTACTCTCCTCCTTTGCCCAGCAGCTGAGGGCCTGTA